>NC_057797.1:120889168-120907498 GCF_018294505.1 Triticum aestivum
GATCGGCTTCAGTTAGCAGCAGTAGCAAAGGAATCGCTCAATCGGGTTCAGTTAACAGCCATCGATCGATCGCTCGGGTTCAGTAACGCGTAGCCTGCAGTGCAATCGCTCGAGTTTAGTTAGAGCCCAACGCCTCGCTCGGGTTCAGTTAGAGCCAACGCCTCGCACACACGCGCGTATGTGTACGAGAGAAACGCGCATCGCTCGGCCCCGACCTCCCACCGTAACTGGGAACTCCTCGAAATTTTCCTCCCCCTCGCTTCTACCATGGTTTTTTCCGTCATGGACGGCCCAAAGAATGTCATGCAGCTGCGTCTCCAGCCCGCCCAGGACGAAAAGCCCATTTTCTGTCATGATTTTTTATCATAGAAGTAGGAGCCCACCGCATCTATGATGATACCGGGTTTTGTCACAATTATCATCATAGAAGTGTCATATGTATGATAGGAAAAATTTTCGTTCGGCCCAAAATGTCACGGATGTGTCTTTTTTTGTAGTGCCAGTTTCTATTTTTGTGTGCCTATTTTAGAGGTTCGCAGAAATGGAATACCAAACGAAGTCCAAACAGAATGAAACCTTTGCGATGATCTTTCTTGGACCGAAAGCAATCCAGAAGACTTGGACTCAAAGGCTGGAACTCCACGAGGCGGCCACGAGGTCGGAGGGCGCGCCCCCACCCTCGTGGGCCCCTCATAGCTCCACCGACGTACTTCTTTCACCTATATGTACTATTCTACCCTAGAAACATCCGAGAGAGCCACGAAACCACCATTCCACCGCCGCAACCTTCTATACCCCTGAGATCCCATCTTGGGGCCTTTTCCGGCGATCTGCCGGAGGGGGAATCAATCATGGGGTTCTTCTACATCAACACCATTGCCTCTCTGATGAAGCGTGAGTAGTTTGTCACGGACCTTTGGGTCCATAGTTATTAGCTAGATCGCTTCTTCTCTCTCTTTGATTCTCAATACAAAGTTCTCCTTGATGTTCTTGGAGATCTATTCAATGTAATACTCTTTTGCGGTGTGTTTGCCGAGATCCGATGAATTGTGGATTTATGAACAACATTATCTATGAATATCATTTGGTTCTTCTATGAAATCTTATATGCATGATTTTATATCTTTGCAAGTCTCTTCAAATTATCGGTTTAGTTTGGCCTACCAGATTGATCTTTCTTGCAATGGGAGAAGTGCTTAGCTTTGGGTTCAATCTTGCGGTGTCCTTTCCCAGTGACAGTAGGGGCAGCAAGGCACATATTGTATTGTTGCTATCGAGGATAAAAAGATGGGGTTTATATCATATTGCTTGAGTTTATCCCTCTACATCGTGTCATCTTGCTTAATGCGTTACTCTATTCTTATGAACTTAATACTCTAGATGCATGTTGGATAGCAGTCGATGTGTGGAGTAATAGTAGTAGATGCCGAATTGTTTATATCTACTTGACATGGACGTGATGCCTATATTCATGATCATTGCCTTAGATATCTTCATAACTTTGCGCTTTTCTATCAATTGCTTGGCAGTAATTTGTTCACCCACCGTAATACATGTTATCTTGAGAGAAGCCACTAGTGAAACCTATGGACCCCGAGTCTCTTTCTTATTATATTGCATCTCTTTTATTTACATCGCATCTCGTTTACTATTTTGCAATCTTTACTTTCCAATCTATACAACAAAAATACCAAAAATATTTACTTTACTATCTTTATTAGATCTCACTTTTGCGAGTGACCGTGAAGGGATTGACAACCCCTTAATCGCGTTGGTTGCAAGGTTCTTGATTGTTTGTGTAGGTACTAGGTGACTTGTGCGTTGTCTCCTACTGTACCTTGGTTCTCGAAATTGAGGGAAATACTTATGCTACTTTGTTGCATCACCCCTTCCTCTTCAAGGGAAAACCAACGCATGCTCAAGAGGTAGCAAGAAGGATTTCTGGCACCGTTTCCGGGGAGATCTACGCCAAGTACCCATCATAAACTCTTCTCCCTCGCATTACATTATTTGCCATTCGCCTCTCGTTTTCGTCTCCCCCACTTCTAAAACGACTTTCGAAAACCTTCGCCTTTTCTTCGCCCTTCTTCCGTTCGTCTTTTCGTTTGCCTTGATGTCTTATTTGGCTGGTTTGCTCGTTTGGTTGGAATAATTGTGTATTTATTGCAAATCAGAGAACCTAATATCTATGGATTCTCATCTGCTTGCCAATCTTTTTAAGAGATCCAATTATGATGAACCAATTGCTAATGAGTTTTGTGCACTAGATTATCTTTATGAAGTTTTGCTTCAAATTCATGAATCTGAAAATTGTGATGAAGTACTTTATGAAGTGATTCACGGTAGATCTTTGAATAAAAAGTATGATTGCAATGATGTTATTATAAATTCTATGAATGTCAATTATGCTAATAATATGCAAAACCCTAAGCTTGAAGATGCTAGTTTTGCTATGTCCACTACTTGTTGCAATGATCATGATTGGGGTGATTCTTCTTATGATCTTGAAAATTTATTTAAGCCCCATGATGAATATAAGATTGATAATAATGTATGCAATATTAAAAGTGGGTTTGGAGAGGTCATGACTTTAGTTAATGTTAATCCCACTATTTTGGAAGAGTGTCAACTTTGCATGCATGTGGATTGTGTTGAGAATATGTTATGTGATAGCTATTTTTGTTGAATTTGCTTATGATCCTATATGTAATTATTATGAGAGAGGAAAATATGGTTGTAGAAATTTTCATGTTACTAAATTACCTCTCTTCGTGTTGAGATTGCTATCGTCTCTTTCTTCTTCCTTGCACATGTTAGTTTTTGCTTGCCTTGATAATGTGTTTGCTTATAAAATACCTATGCATAGGAAGTATGTTATACTTATATGTGTTTGTCACGTGTTTCATGATGCTCTCTTTGTGCTTAAATTCTTGCCTTTAATGTGAGCATCATTGAGATTATCAATGCCTAGCTAAGGACGTAAAATGGTAGCGCTTGTTGGGAGGCAACCCAATTTTATTTTTGTTTTTTGCTTTTTGCTCCTGTTTAGTAATAAATAATTCGTCTAGCTTCTATTATGATTGTGTTTTCTATGTTTTAATTAGTGTTTGTGCCAAGTAAAGCCTTTAGGATCTTCTTGGGTGATAGTTGTTTGATCTTGCTGTACAAAACAAAAACTTATGCGCTCATGAAAATAATTATCGTTTTTACCAGAGAGCGATAAAATATCAATTCCAACTGCAGTAGATCAATATACTTTTTATCCTGGTCATCCAAATTTTTCAGAATTTTTGGAGTTACTGAAGTATTCAAAATCTTCAGATTGCTTTAGACTGTTCTGTTTTTGACATATTCTGTTTTTCGTGTGTTGTTTGCTTATTTTGATGAATCTATGAGTAGTATCGGGGGGTATGAACCATAGAGAAGTTGGAATACAGTAGGTTTAACACCAAGATTAATAAAGAATGAGTTCATTACAATACCTTAAAGTGGTGGTTTATTTTCTTATGCTAATGAAGCTCATGAGATTTTCTGTTGAAGTTTTGTGTTGTGAAGTTTTCGAGTTTTTGGGTAAAGATTTGATGGATTTTGGAATAAGGAGTGGCAAGAGCCTAAGATTGGGGATGCCCAAGGCACCCCAAGGTAAAATTCAAGGACAACCAAAAGCCTAAGCTTGGGGATGCCCCGGAAGGCATCCCCTCTTTCCTTGTAACTTTACTTGTATTTTTATTCACCACATGATATGTGTTTTGCTTGGAGCGTCTTGTATGATTTGAGTATTTGCTTTTTAGTTTACCACAATCATCCTTTCTGTACACACCTTTTGGGAGAGACACACATGAATCGGAATTTATTAGAATACTCTATGTGCTTCACTTATATCTTTTGAGCCAGATAATTTTGCTCTAGTGCTTCACTTATATCTTTTTGGAGCACGGTGGTGGTTTTATTTTATAGAAATTATTGATCTCTCATGCTTCACTTATATTATTTTGAGAGTCTTTTAGAACAGCATGGTAATTTTCTTTGGCTATAAAATTAGTCCCAATATGATGGGCATCCAAGATGGGTGTAATAAAAACTTTCATATAAAGTGCATTGAATACTATGAGAAGTTTGATTCCTTATGATTGTTTTGAGATATGAAGATGGTGATATTAGTCATGCTAGTTGAGTAGTTGTGAATTTGAAAGATACTTCTGTTAAAGTTTGTGATTCCCGTAGCATGCACGTATGGTGAACCGTTATGTGATGAAGTCGGAGCATGATTTATTTTTTGATTGTCTTCCTTATGAGTGGAGGTCGGGGACAAGCAATGGTCTTTTCCTACCAATCTATCCCCCTAGGAGCATGCGCATAGTACTTCGTTTCAATAACCAATAGATTTTTGCAATAAGTATGTGAGTTCTTTATGACTAATGTTGAGTCCATGGATTATACACACTCTCATCCTTCCACCATTGCTAGCCTCTCTAGTACCACACAACTTTCGCCGGTACCATAAACCCACCATTTACCCTCCTCAAAACAGCCACCATACCTACCTATTATGGCATTTTCATAGCCATTCCGAGATATATTGCCATGCAACTTTCCACCATTCCGTTTATTATGACACGTTTCATCATTGTCATATTGCTTTGCATGATCATGTAGTTGACATCGTATTTGTGGCAAAGCCACCTTCATAATTCTTTCATACATGTCACTCTTGATTCATTGCACATCCCGGCACATCGCCGGAGGCATTCACATAGAGTCATATTTTGTTCTAAGTATCAAGTTGTAATTCTTGAGTTGTAAGTAAATAAAAGTGTGATGATCATTATTATTAGAGCATTGTCCCGGTGAGGAAAGGATGATGGAGACTATGATTCCCCCACAAGTCGGGATGAGACGTCGGACGAAAAATAAAAATAAGAAAGAGAAAAAAGAGGCCATAAAAAAGAGAAAGGCTCAAATAAAAAAAGGAGATAAAAAGAGAGAAGGGGCTATGCTACTAGCCTTTTTTCCACACTTGTGCTTCAAAGTAGCACCATGATCTTCATGATAGAGAGTCTCCTATATTGTCACTTTCCTATACTAGTGGAAATCTTTCATTATAGAACTTGGCTTGTATATTCCAATGACGGGCTTCCTCAAAATGCCCTAGGTCTTTGTGAGCAAGCGAGTTGGATGCACACCCACTTAGTTTCTTTTTGAGCTTTCATACACTTATAGCTCTAGTCCATCCGTTGCATCGCAATCCCTACTCACTCACATTGATATCTATTGATTGGCATCTCCATAGCCATCGATATGCCTAGTTGATGTGAGACTATCTTCTCTTTTTTGTCTTCTCCACAACCTCCATTCTATTCCACCTATAGTGCTATGTCCATGGCTCACGCTCGTGTATTGCGTGAAGATTGAAAAAGTTTGAGAACATCAAAAGTATGAAACAATTGCTTGGATTTTCATCGGGGTTGTGCATGATTTAAATTTTTTTTGTGATGAAGATAGAGCAAGGCTAGACTATATGATTTTGTTGGGATAGCTTTCTTTGACCATGTTATTTTGAGAAGACATGATTGCTTTATTAGTATGCTTGAAGTATTATAATTTTTATGTCAATATTAAACTTTTGTTTTGAATCTTTCGGATATGAACATTCATGTCACAATAAAGAAAATTACATTGATAATTATGATAGGTAGCATTCCACATCAAAAATTCTGTTTTTTTATCATTTACCTACTCGAGGACGAGCAGGAATTAAGCTTGAGGATGCTTGATACGTCTCCAATGTATCTATAATTTTTGATTGCTCCATATTATTATATTATTTGTTTTGGATGTTTAATGGGCTTTAATATGATCTTTTATATTATTTTGGGGACTAACCTATTAACCGGGGGCCCAATGCCAGTTTTTGTTTTTTTGCCTATTTTAGAGTTTCGTAGAAAAGGAATACCAAACGGAGTCCAAATGGAATGAAACCTCCGCGATGATCTTTCTTGGACCTAAAGCAATGCAGAAGACTTGGAGTCGAAAGCAAGCCAGAAGACTTGGAGTCGAAGTCTGGAACTCCACGAGGCGGCCACGAGGCAGGAGGGCACGCCTAGGGGGGTAGGCGCGCCCCCACCCTCGTGGGCCCCTCGTAGCTCCATCGACGTACTTCTTTCGCCTATATATACTCTTATACCCTAGAAATATTCGAGAGAGCCACGAAACCACCTTTGCACCACCGCAACCTTCTATACCAGTGAGATCCCATCTTGGGGCCTTTTCCGGCGATCTATCGGAGGGAGAATTGATCACGGAGGGCTTCTACATCAATACCATTGCCTCTCCGATGAAGCGTGAGTAGTTTATCACAGACCTTCAGGTCCATAGTTATTAGCTAGACGGCTTCTTCTCTCTCTTTGATTCTCAATACAAAGTTCTCCTTGATGTTTTTGGAGATCTATTCGATGTAATACTGTTTTGCGGTGTGTTTGTGTTACCTCTTGAGCACGACGTTGGTTTTCCCCGAAGAGGAAGGGATGATGCAGTAAAGTAGCGTAAGTATTTCCCTTAGTTTTTGAGAACCAAGGTATCAATCGAGTAGGAGTCTACGCGCGAGTCCCTCATACCTGCACAAAACAAATAAATCCTCGCAACCAACGCGATAAGGGGTTGTCAATCCCTACACGGCCACTTGCGAGAGTGAGATCTGATAGATATGATAAGATAATATTTTTGGTATTTTTATGATAAAGATGCAAAGTAAAATAAAAGCAGAGTAAAAATCAAAGGAAATAACTAAGTATTGGAAGATTAATATGATGAAGATAGACCCGGGGCCATAGGTTTCACTAGTGGCTTCTCTCAAGAGCATAAGTATTTTATGGTGGGTGAACGAATTACTGTTGAGCAATTAACAGAATTGAGCATAGTTATGAGAATATCTAGGTATGATCATGTATATAGGCATCATGTCCGAGACAACTAGACCAACTCCTGCCTGCATCTACTACTATTACTCCACTCATCGACCTCTATCCAACATGCATCTAGAGTATTAAGTTCATGAAAACAGAGTAACGCCTTAAGCAAGATGACATGATGTAGAGGGATAAACTCATGCAATATGATGAAAACCCCATCTTGTTATCCTTGATGGCAATAATACAATACGTGCCTTGCTGCCCCTACTGTCACTGGGAAAGGACACCGCAAGATTGAACCCAAAGCTAAGCACTTCTCCCATTGCAAGAAAGATCAATCTAGTAGGCCAAACCAAACTGATAATTCGAAGAGACTTGCAAAGATAACCAATCATACATAAAAGAATTCAGAGAAGATTCAAATATTGTTCATAGATAGACTTGATCATAAACCCACAATTCATCGGTCTCAACAAACACATCGCAAAAAGAAGATTACATCGAATAGTTCTCCACAAGAGAGGGGGAGAATATTGTATTGAGATCCAAAAAGAGAGAAGAAGCCATCTAGCTAATAACTATGGACCTGTAGGTCTGAGGTGAACTACTCACACTTCATCGGTGGGGCTATGGTGATGATGTAGAATCCCTCCGTGATGGATACCCCCTCCGGCGGAGCTCCGGAACAGTCCCCAAGATGGGATCTCGTGGATACAGAAAGTTGCGGCGGTGGAATTAGGGTTTTGGCTCAGTATATGATCGTTTGGGGGTACATAGGTATATATAGGAGGAAGGAGTACGTCGGTGGAGCAACAGGGGGCCCATGAGGGTGGAGGGCGCGCCTGGGGGGTAGACGCGCCCCCTACCTCATGGCCTCCTCTTTTGTTTCTTGACATAGGGTCCAAGTCTCCTGGATCATGTTCGGTGAGAAAATCACGTTCCCGAAGGTTTCATTCCGTTTGGACTCGTTTGATATTCCTTTTCTTCGAAACCCTAAAATAGGCAAAAACAGCAATTCTGGGCTGGGCCTTCGGTTAATAGGTTAGTCCCAAAAATAATATAAAAGTGGATAATAAAGCCCAATAATGTCAAAAACTATAGATAATATAGCATGGAGCAATCAAAAATTATAGATACGTTGGAGACGTATCAAGCATCCCCAAGCTTAATTCCTGCTCGTCCTCGAGTAGGTAAATGATAAAAACAGAATTTTTGATGCGGAGTGCTACTTGGCATAATTTTAATGTAATTCTTCTTAATTGTGGTATGAATATTCAGATCCGAAAGATTCAAGATAAAAGTTCATATTGACATAAAAATAATAATACTTCAAGCATACTAACTAAGCAATTATGTCCTCTCAAAATAACATGGCCAAAGAGAGTTCATCCCTACAAAATCATATAGTTTAGTCATGCTCCATTTTCGTCACACAAGAATGCTCTCATCATGCACAACCCCGATGACAAGCCAAGCAATTGTTTCATACTTTAGTAATCTCAAACCTATAAACTTTCACGCAATATATGAGCACGAGCCATGGATATAGCACTATGGGTGGAATAGAATATGATGATGGGGGTTATGTGGAGAATACAAAAAAGTAGAAAGTCTTACATCAACGAGGCTAATCAATGGGCTATGGAGATGCTCGTCGATTGATGTGAATGCAAGGAGTAGGGATTGCCATGCAACGGATGCACTAGAGCTATAAATGTATGAAAGCTCAACAAAATAAACTAAGTGGGTGTGCATCCAACTTGCTTGCTCATGAAGACCTAGGGCACTTGAGGAGGCCCATTGTTGGAATATACAAGCCAAGTTCTATAATGAAAAATTCCCACTAGTATATGAAAGTGACAAAACAAAAGACTCTATATCATGAAGATTATGGTGCTATTTTGAAGCACAAGTGTGTAAAAAGGATAGTAGCATTGTCCCTTCTTTATTATTTTTTTATTTGGCCTTTTTTTTATTTGGCCTTTCTTATTTTTTTAATTATTTTGACAATGCTCTATGAATGATGGTCATCACAATTCTATTTACTTACAGCTCAAGAATTACAGCTCGATACTTAGAACAAGATATGACTCTATATGAATGCCTCCGGCGGTGTACCGGGATATGCAATGAACCAAGAGTGACATGTATGAAAGAATTATGAACGGTGGCTTTGCCACAAATACTATGTCAACTACATGATCATGCTAAGCAATATGACAATGATGAATGTGTCATGATAAACGGAATGGTGGAAAGTTGCATGGCAATATATCTCGGAATGGCCATGGAAATGCCATAATAGGTAGGTATGGTGGCTGTTTTGAAGAAGATATAAGGAGGTTTATGTTTGAAAGAGTGTATCATATCACGGGGTTTGGATGCACCGGCGAAGTTTGCACCAACTCTCAATGTGAGAAAGGGCAATGCATGGTACCGAAGAGGCTAGCAATGATGGAAGGGCGAGAGTGCGTATAATCCATGGACTCAACATTAGTCATAAAGAACTCACATACTTATTGCAAAAATCTAAAAGTCATCAAAAACCAAGCACTACGCGCATGCTCCTAGGGGGATAGATTGGTAGGAAAGGACCATCGCTTGTCCCCGACCGCCACTCATAAGGAAGACAATCAAATAACACCTCATATTTCAAATTTGTTACGTAACGTTTACCATACGTGCATGCTATGGGACTTTAAAACTTCAACACAAGCATTTCTCAAATTCACAACTACTCAACTAGCACGACTTTGATATTATTACCTCCATATCTCAAAACAATCATCAAGCATCAAACTTCTCTTAGTATTCAAAACACTCATAAGAAAAGTTTTACTAATCTTGAACACCTAGCATATTAGGATTATTTAAGAAAATTACCATGCTATTTAAGACTCTCAAAATAATCTAAGTGAAGCATGAGAGATCAATAGTTTCTATAAAACAAATCCACCACCGTGCTCTAAAAGATATAAGTGAAGTACTAGAGCAAAACTACATAACTCAAATGATATAAGCGAAGCACATAGAGTATTCTAACAAATTCCAAATCATGTATGGCTCTCTCAAAAGGTGTGTACAGCAAGGATGATTGTGGTAAACTAAAAGGCAAAGACTCAAATCATACAAGACGCTCCAAGCAAAACACATATCATGTGGTGAATAAAAATATAGCTCTAAGTAAAGTTACCGATAGAAGTAGACGAAAAGAAGGGATGCCTTCCAGGGCATCCCCAAGCTTTGGCTTTTAGGTGTCCTTAGATTATCTTGGGGGTGCCATGGGTATCCCCAAGATTAGGCTCTTGCCACTCCTTGTTCCATAATCCATCAAATCTTTACCCAAAACTTGAAAACTTCACAACACAAAACTTAAAGTAGAAAATCTCGTGAGCTCCGTTAGCGAAAGAAAACAAAAGACCACTTCAAGGTACTGTAATGAACTAATTATTTATTTATATTGGTGTTAAACCTACTGTATTCCAACTTCTCTATGGTTTATAAATTTGTTTACTAGCCATAGATTCATCAAAATAAGCAAACAACACACGGAAAACATAATCTGTCAAAAACAGAACAGTCTGTAGTAATCTGTAGCTAGCGCAAGATCTGGAACCCCAAATATTCTAAAATAAATTGCTGGAAGTGAGTAATTTATCTATTAATCATCTTAAAAAATAATTAACTAAATAACACTTTCCAAATAAAAATGGCAGCAGTTCTCGTGAGCGCTAAAGTTTCTGTTTTTTACAGCAAGATATCAAGACTTTCCCCAAGTCTTCCCAACGGTTCTACTTGGCACAAACACTAATTAGACACAAAAACACAACCTAAAAGAGGCTAGATAAATTACTTATTACTAAACAGGAGAAAAAAGCAAGAAATAAAAATAAAAATGGGTTGCCTCCCAACAAGCGCCATCGTTTAACGCCCCTAGCTAGGCATAAAAAGCAATGATAGATCTAGGTATTGCCATCTTTGGTAGGCAATCCATAAGTGGCTCTCATAATAGATTCATAAGGTAATTTAATTTTCTTTCTAGGAAAGTTTTCCATGCCTTTCCTTAACGGAAATTGGAATCTAATATTTCCCTCCTTCATTTCAATAATTGCACCAATCATTCTAAGGAAAGGTCTACCAAGAATAATAGGACATGAAGGATTGCAATCTATGTCAAGAACGATAAAATCTACGGGCACATGATTCATATTTGCAACAATAAAAACATCATTAATTCTTCCCATAGGTTTCTTAATAGTGGAATCCGCAAGATGCAATTTTAGAGAGCAATCATCAAAATCACGGAAACCTAACAAATCGCACAAAGTCTTTGGAATCGTGGAAACACTAGCACCCAAATCACATAAAGCATAGAACTCATGATCTTTAATCTTAATTTTAATAGTTGGTTCCCACTCATCATAAAGTTTTCTAGGGATATAAACTTCCAATTGAAGTTTTTCTTCATAAGATTGCATCAAGGCATCAACGATATGTTTAGTGAACGCTTTATTTTGGCTATAAGCATGAGGAGAATTTAGCCGGCGCGTAAAAAGGCACCTGTGGGGGCTGTTGGGGCCGCGGCTGGAGATGCTCTTACTCCTAGTCCTCTCATGGACGATGTATAAAACATTGACACCCATATATGCCATATTACTTCACTCTTCTAGCTGGCGATCCGTCCTCATGCAACTCTCCTTCCCACCCAAACACGATGCTAGATATTGCTTAACATGTTTGTATCGCGATCACACATAGAAATGAAAGTGTTGAGGAACGTAGTAATTCAAAAAAAATCCTACGCACACGCAAGATCTATCTAGGAGATGCATAGCAACGAGAGGGGAGAATGTGTCCACGTATCCTCGTAGACCGAAAGAGGAAGCGTTATGTTAACGCGCTTGATGTACTCGAACGTCTTCACGATCCAATCGATCCAATTACCGAATGTACGGCACCTCCATGTTCAGCACACGTTCAACTCAATGACATCCCTCGAGCTCTTGATCCAGTAGAGGGTCGAGGGAGAGTCTCGTGAGCACGACGGCGTTGCGACGGTGTTGGTGATGTGATCCGCGCAGGGCTTCGCCTAACACTACAAAAAATTACACTTCCGTGATGATACGTGTTTGTCACAGTAGGTCGCATTTTCTGTCATGCATGTACATCCATGACGATTTTATGACAGAATCAAGATAGTCATACTTGTGCTGTCGTAGAAGTGTTCCATGACATTACCAAAATTATCATCACGGAAGTGTCCACTTCCATGATGATAAATCGTGCGTCACAGAAGTGCTTTCGTCAAGGGTGACCGAGACGTGGCATCCACCGTACTGGAACGCCGTTAAGCTATCGGGTCGGGTTTTGGATCCGATAACCCGTTAACAGCCCCGACCAATGGGGATTTTCCACGTGTAAAATCATCATTGGCTGGAGGAAACACGTGTCAGCTCATCGTTGGGACAGATGTCATCCACTCATTGGACAGAAGGCGCCTATGATACGTCGACACGTGGCGCGGCCCAACAGAGGCCCATTCTTGTGAAAAGGCCAACCCGTTTGACTTGGTCAAAAGGTGGCGGGCCGGCCCATGTAAAGCCTGTTAACGGCATGTTCGCATATAGCCCATTTACAGCCCGCTAACCCAAGGCCCGTTACGCCCTATCCGAATTAGGCCCAGTAGCGTCATCTGGGCCACCCAATATGATTCCAGCCCGTTTTCACTTCTGGCCCATGTATGGCCCATGACGTCTTTCGGCCCATATGAGGCCCTATGTAACTCTTGGCCTATTAACGGCCCGTGGTGAAACTGGCCCGTAATGACCAGTGTATCACTTTATACCCATTAACGGCCCGTTATTCCGTTGGGTCGTTTCCAGCCCATGTTATCTTTCGGCCTTCTCAGAGCCCATTTATTCTTGGGCTCATTTCCAGCATTTGTTTACTTATGGCTCGTTACTGTCATTTTCTGCTTGTGGGCCAAATTCATCCCGTGGTTACAGTCGGCCCGTTTGTGGTCCGTTAATACGTTGGGCCGTTTTCATAGCATCATCAAATACGGCCTATTAACGATGGCCCGTTATGGTCGGCCCATGAACGGACGATTCCAACTCTAGCCCGTTTACGGCCATAATGCGGCCTGTTTGGCCCGTGTTTGGCCAATCGATCATACAGCCCGTATAAGGCCCATTGATGATACGGCCCGCAGAAGGCCCATTGTTTCTACGGCCCGTAGAAGGCCCATTGTTTCTATGGCCCGTAGAAGACCCACTGTTTCTACGGCTAGTAGGAGGCCCAGTGTCACTACAGTAAATATTAGCCCATGGTTATTGTGGCCTAGTTTTAAAAAATAGGTTATTGCAGCCACTAGCTAACCGCGGAAAAAGAACTACAATGACTACAAGCAAACAAATAAACAAGACAACAAGGAAATAAATAAGCAAGCAACTAACGCTAGGCTATCACGGCTATTACACATATTACATCGACTGGACATCAAAGTTCGCCACCAGTGCAAATATAGGGAACAAAGCAGCATATCATATACACTGGTTATCAAAGTTGGCGACCAACATAAATAAACGCGGCAGCAAAACAAATCCAAAACTGAAACCACTTCAGAAGATCTCAAGAAACAATATCCTGGGTACCCATAATGCTGGCACGATGCTTAGCAAGCTTATTAACTTTCTCTTGTTTGGCGCTTAAATCTTCCAGCGCTTGCTGTTGCACCAGAAAATATGCATCTGAATTCTGCAGGGACTTCCTCGGTCCTTCAGCTTCCTGTCGCAGCACATCTGATCGATGTCTTTCAACTTGAAGTTGAGACTCAAGAAGACGAAATTATTCAGGCAGCGAGTTCGAAGAGCTTGTGCCAGCAGTAGTGGCTAGTAACTCGAACACTACATCAAGACAGGACTTTTGGGTTCCCTCACTGTCGTCAACATAGTTTTTATCAGCTTTCTTGGAGACCAACAAGGGTGTCTCACTATCTTGAACCTTATATGCATTACTTCCTTTACCATTGGATAACGCGGTACTGTTCTCCAATATTTTTTCTGCATTCTAAAAGAGAAACAAGCTGACACATCACATGTTTACCATGTTGTATATGAAACTCATTTTGGTAAATGAGTTCAGTAGTAAAGTGGACAGGATAACAGCATGAAACAAACATATATCTATGTACCATGGTCACTATATGGTCTATATCATTCTAGTTTTTGTTGCCAAATCAAGATAGAGACACAGTTCAAATAATATTTGTTCAAGACAAAGCAGAATAGACAGAATATAAGTGTGGGTAACTATAGAGCAATAACAACACTTGTAATGTGCATGACATGAGAACATAACTGTTTATTCAATTGAAACTGAAATCAACATAGAGCAGGTTACAACAACAAACCAGTTAAAGAAATAGGTTTAAAACATACCTGTTGCGCCATTGGAGTTTCAATTCCATCCTTCAAATTTGAAAATAGTTGGTATGAGTAAATATAGTAATGCACGAGCAAAGGAGTATGAACCATAGCTACAGAACCTGACCTGAGAACAAATCTTCTTCTCCTTTAAGTGTTGAGTTGGGATTCGGAGTGGTGGTCCTCGTGCTTTGGGCACTACAGTTCCCTTACTAACTGCTCGTGTTTGGGTGCTCTGTGGTGGAGATGGTGCTGTGTCAACTGGAACTGGGTTACTATCTGCTGGGGTTGGGGTTAGAAGGGGTGTAGCTGGTTCTCTGTCCAACTGGGTAGGGGTACAATCTGTGAGAGTCTGGGTTATGTGTGGTGGATCTGGTCCTTGGGCAAGTACAACCGTGGTTCTATATGCATCAATTGGTAGCACTATCTTTTCTGAAGACCGTGTTGTTACTCCCTTAGATACTGCCATCACACTCTCCAATTCAAATGGCTAATAAACAAGCAAAGTAATTGGAAGTATAGACATTGTATGATAGACAGGTGCAATGGATAGTGGGGAATAAAAGAGGGCATGAAATAATTCATATTTATGTTGTCTAACCAAATAGGATAGCATGGCACAATTTCACATATATGATGGCTAACTAAACAGGATAGCATGACACAATTTCACATTATGATGGCTAACTAAAAAAGATGGAAAGACATAGTTCAAAATATGAGACTATGTAAACAAGATGACATGACATAACTATATAATGTGTTTATTAAATAGGTTGGCATGCCATAATTCACATACATTCACAGATAGAATGCCATAATTCAAAATATGATGACTGTAAACACTAAACAGGCTGAGATGATATAACTATATGATGTCTTTATTAAATGGGTTGCCATGCCATAATTCAGATAGATGATGTGTATGTACTATGTAGACATGATGGCATGATATAATTCAAATATATGATTTATATAGTAAGCAAGTAAGCAGATGGCAATCCATATATGATGTAAAAACTAAGCAATGCAAGACAACATGCATGACATGGGTAATATAACCCTGCCAAGTTTGAGCATAGACCTCAGGGGGGAAATAGGACTGGTCATCAGTCTCTGAATCCTCATTTGAGGAGCTCTCTGTAACCAGCAAGATGTCTGCTTCAGCAGGTAGCATTGTCTGCTCTGAATACCTTGTTTTCACTCCAGATACTTCCATCACCGCTTCAAATGGCTGATGCACAGGAAGAGTAGTTGAATATACAAACGTTGTCGACAAATGGAACACGTAATACAAAAATGATAGCATGATATAATTCACATACATGATGATTGGCTAAACAGCATGGCCTTGCATAATTCACATATATAATGCCTTTGCAACAAGATAGCATTGTATAATTCACATATATAATGTATTGCAACAAGATGGCAATGCATAAGTCACATATATGGTAATTAGACACTCAACAGGTGGCATTCACACAAAGCATGTCTAAACTAATGAAATGACATAGCAATGCGAGACATGATACGCACGATATGAGCAACATAACCCTGCCAAGTTAGAGCATACACCTCGGGGGGGGGGGGAATAGGACTGGTCATCTGTCTCTGAATCCTCCTCTGAGGAGCTATCCGTAACCAGCGAGATATGTGCTTCGTCAGATAGCATAGTCTGCTCTGAAGACCTTGTTTTCACTCCAGAATTCGCCATCACCGTGTCAAATGGCGGATGCACACGAAGAGCAGTTGAATGTACTAACATTGTTGACAAATGTAATATGTAATGAAAAAAAGGATGGCCTGATATAATTTACATATAGGATGACTGGCTAAGTAGGATGGCATTGCAAAATTCACATATGATGCCTGGCTAAACAAGATGGCGTTGCATAATTCACATAAACGATGAATAAACGAAACAGATGGCATTCGCACAAAGGATGTCTAAACTTAGCAGATGACATATTTGATGTATAAAGTAAGCAATGAAAGACACCATATGCATGATATAACCAACATCAGCATGCCAAGTTAGAGCGAAGACCTCAGGGGGTAAATAGGAGTTGTCTTCTCCTTCTGAATCCCCCTCAGAACAGATATCTTCCTCTCGATTACAATCCGAAATGCGTGGAGGGGGGCTGCCTTTGCGCCTACCATGGAGCAACGTCTGCATGAAATTTTATTGCCACGCAAGGCTCGTCTCTTTTGCTCTACATGTTCAGTTCCATTGTTTCCAATAATTCTCATGCATAGGAATAAAACATAGTGAGATTATGTAAGGAGTGCATGCAGAAATATAGAGTGATGGTAGCAACCTATAGATAGACCCAAAACCAATAATAGCAGGCAGATAATGGCTTCAGTTAAAAAATACAGATAATGGCTTCTTTACTGTTTGTTTCCCACCCAACAAGAAACTCATAGTAGACACCGGAGATTAACCAGATAGTAGATAGATACTATTGATAGAGGCCCCGATATGTACCCCACTACCATTGAAAAACTCAAGTTTGACCATTAGTTTGGAGCTGACTCAGAGTCTAATCGGTGAACATGATGATAAAGTAGCATGTAATATTAAGCGATGCATAACGTAAGCAGACACGAAAGAGTGCGACCTCTCTTGCGGACCCATGTAGTCCTCGAGGTCATCTGCTCGGTTGATGATGGTAATGCAGTTTTCATGGCTACCAGTGGCGAGGAAGAAGATCTGAGGCGGCGAAAGACAGTCTGGAGGCCCGATCCCTGCTGTGCTGGACCCTTTTGTCATTGGAGCAGCTGAGCTGGGGTGGACGATGGCGCAGCAGGAGCGGCACAAACCATGCAAGGTTTTCTTTGACAACTATCTGTAAGAGAAGTAATTCTGTAAGGGCTCGTTTGAATTGGAGGATTCCAACAATGCAGGGATAGCAAATAGACAGGAATTGGATAGGAATGCACCTGCAAAACAGAGAATTTAAAAACACAGGATTTCTGCCAATCTGGATGTTTGATTCACAACAATTGGAAGATCACAGGATGCAAAGAAGCATGGTGAGATTAAGTCAAACCACAAGAAACTGTATGGTTATAATGCTATTATGCTACTATCTCTTAGTCTTGTGCTTCATGAATAGGAATTTGAAAAGGAGGACAAGTGAAAATTAGAATTCCTACGTTTTTTCTTTCAAGGAGACACTAAAGGAACAAATCCGCGTGCTCAGTGGACAATATATATAACATGTAGAGTAAAAAAGAGATGCAACAAGTGTACAACCTCTTTGGCGAAGCCATGTCGATCTCAGCATGATTGGGTTGGCCGGTGAGGATGCTCTGACTGACTTTGCTGTCGGAGGAGGGGAAGAAGATATTAGGCGTCTGGAGGTGGAGCCCGAGGTACTGCTCCGCTGTGATGGAGGGTTTCGTTGTTGGAGCAGCTCCGGTGAGTTGTACGACACCGAGGCTGAAGCAGGACAAGAGACACAACGAACAACGTTAACCTGAGTGGAATTCTAATAGCATCTCCAATACATGATGTAAAATACATAACCACAAAGAGCTATATGTAAAATACATCAGCCGCTCATCTCTAAACTTAACTGTCAAAACTGAACTTAACTGTCGAAACTGAACTTAACTGTCGAAACTGAATTTTGCTGTCGAAACTGAACGCACTAGCAAGGTGAGGCTACATGTCGGTCGACTAACTTTTTCATCTCTGGTCAGTTGATTTTGCAGCCGTTGGATACGAAATCAAGGGCCTGCGGTTCATCTTCAACCTCCACCCCCCTGAGCCGCCAGCCACCACCGGCCAAACAGCAGCCCCCCGCCGCCCGCGGCCGGCGGTGCGCCGCCCCGCCCGCCCCGAAAACACTCCCCACCGCCGGTCCTCCGCCGCTCCGGCATCCCTCTAGGCCCCCCCGTGCTGAGCTTTTTCTCCGGTGATCCCCACCACCCTCCCCGAAAACACTCCCCATTGTCGGTCCGTTGCCGCCCAGGCCATCCCTCTAGGC
>NC_057797.1:121214881-121238260 GCF_018294505.1 Triticum aestivum
CCTTTCTCCACGGCCGAGAGTCTCTTTGGAGCCATGGGAGTGGCGAGTAATCGAGAAGAAGGAAAGGAGCAGCAAGAAGGGACGGGCCGAAGGGGCTCGCCCAGGCCCGTACTTATAGCCGTAGGAGGCCAACCGCCGGGCTCCATGATCGCAGGTAATCATGACCGGTTTCTCTGCATGCAGGGACTTCTCAAGTCGTGCGGTCGCCGAGACGTCATGGGCAAGCGCAGTCACCCACGTCCAATCAATCGCCACGCAGCACCCAAGGCCGCAGGTATTAGGGACCGCGGCGCTTTGCGCTTGCCCCTTCACTTTCCTGCTAGGCCAAGCCCGGGCGCGCCTTGGGCCCGGGGGCTACTGTCGGTGTTCTGGGAACGGGTGTCCCCAGACTTGCCTGCCCGCGGCCTGCGGCATGGCTCAAGCGGGGGCCCAGCGCGGCCCATCTTCATCAGCTCAAGCTCAAGACCCTCGCGAGGGGCCAGGCCTCGCTGGGCGGGCGACAGGAAGCTTCCTCAGAGACAGCCTCGTCAGGCAGGCTTGCGAGGAGGCGGAGAGATCAAGGCAGGGGTACCTCGCGAGGAACCTGTGACGCAAGCCATGACGATCGAGGCCAGGCGAGCGTCAGGCGGGCGCCTGCCTGTGCAGTGTCCTTATTTCCCCTTTGGTGCAAAGGGGGCAAGCACAGGCCAAGGCATCGGGTAAAGGTTACCATTCTGGTGCAACGATACCAAGACCAGCAGAGTGGCAGGACGGAGGTCACCGTGGAGCCCAAGACGGCATCATCACCAGTACTTTTGGCAGCCGAAGACCACCTTTGGTCAGGATAACTTGTACTATATGTTCCCCTTCAAAATGGCCAATTGTTGGTGCCCTTCCCGCTCATTATTTCGAGGGAGGCCCAGGGCCTCTATAAATAGAGGTAGCCACCACAGAGGGAAGGGACATCTAGAAATCTGGTAGAACCCTAGCAGAGAGAGAGAGGGAGAGGCGACTGAACTCACCCTAGCAGTTCATCGCACCAGCTCAAGAACACCTCTCGCGAGGCTGTTCTTCCTTTGTACTGATCCTCATCAGCCCCTGAGGCAATCCACCATACCACACACTGGAGTAGGGTATTACACCACAACGGTGGCCCGAACCAGTATAAACCTTGTGTCTCTTGTGTTGTTCGTTGTTTCCAGCTCAAATCACGCGAGGAGATTGGGCGTAGATCGGTAGGGGAGAGATCTCCGCACGCACCCCAGTGTTCAAACCTCAAGGGTCTGCCGGAACCCGAAATCCAACAATAACGTTGATTCTTTGATTGTGGGTTATCAAGATCAACAACAGGTTCAATCTCTACATCATTGTCATTACTAGGTTGAGCATCAACATGAGCATCATCATTAACATTATCACTAGGTTCATGTTCATTACCAGATTGTGTTTCGGCATCAGAAATAGAAATATCATTAGGATTCTCAGGTGTGTCTACAGCAGGTTCACTAGAAGCATGCAAAGTCCTATCATTTTTCTTTTTCTTCCTTTTAGAAGTACTAGGTGCATCAACGTTATTTCTCCGAGAATCCTGCTCAATTATCTTAGGGTGACCCTCAGGATACAAAGGTTCCTGAGTAACGTTACCTCCTCTAGTTGCAACTCTAACAGCAAAGTCATTATTCCTACTATTCAATTCATTGAGCAAATCATTCTGAGCCTTAAGTACTTGTTCTACTTGAGTGGTAACCATAGAAGCATGTTTACTAATAAGTTTAAGTTCACCTTTAACATTAGCCACATAATTACTCAAGTGTTCTATCATATAAGCATTATGTTTCAATTGTCTACCAACATAAGCATTGCAATATTCTTGCTTAACCATAAGGTTATCAAATTCATCCAAACATTGGCTAGCAAATTTAGCAGGAGGGATTTCAGCTTTATCATATCTATAGAGAGAATTTACCTTTACTACCTGTGTCGGATTATCGAGACCGTGTGTTTCTTCAAAAGGTGATAAATTAAGACCATGTATTTCTTCAACATGAGGTAAATTCTTAACATCTTCAGCTTTTATACCTTTTCTTTCATAGATTTCTTTGCCTCTTGCATATCTTCAGGACTGAGAAATAGAATACCCCTTTTCTTCGGAGTTGGCTTAGGAGTTGGTTCAGGAAGTGTCCAATTATTTTCATTGGTCAACACATTATTCAATAGAATTTCAGCTTGATCAACTATTCTGTCCCTCCCCTCGTAGTTGAGGGAAAAATCTTGGTTCTTTGATCTTTCAAGTTCTTCATAATGATAAGCAGATATAAATCCCAAGTGACTCAAAGAATAGAGCTATGCTCACCGGCAACAGCGCCAGAAAATGTTCTTGATAACCCACATGTATAGGGGATCACAACAGTTTTCGAGGGTAGAGTATTCAACCCAAATTTCTTGATTCGACACAAGGGGAGCCAAATAATATTCTCAAGTATTAGCAGCTAAGTTGTCAATTCAATCAAACCCAGATAACTTAATATCTGCAGCAAAGTGTTTAGTAGCAAAGTAATATGATAGTAGTGGTAACGGTGGCAAAAGGTAATGATAGCAAAAGTAATATTTTTAGGTTTTGTAGTGATTGTAACAGTAGCAGCGGAAAAGTAAATAAGCGAAGAACAATATATGAAAAGCTCGTAGGCATTGGATCGGTGATGGAGAATTATGCCGGATGCGATCGATCATATAACAATCATAACCTAGGGTGACACAGAACTAGCTCCAGTTCATCAATGCAATGTAGGCATGTATTCCAAATATAGTCATACATGCTTATGGAAAAGAATTTGCATGACATCTTTTGTCCTACCCTCCTGTGGCAGCGGGGTCCTATTGGAAACTAAGGGATATTAAGGCCTCCTTTTAATAGAGTACCGGACCAAAGCACTAACACATAGTGAATACATGAACTCCTCAAACTACGGTCATCACCAGTAAGTATCCTGATTATTGTCACTTCAGGGTTAATGGATCATAACACATAATAGGTGACTATAGACTTGCAAGATAGGATCAAGAACTCTCATATATTGATGAAAACATAATAGGTTCAGATCTGAAATCATGGCACTTGGGCCCTAGTGACAAGCATTAAGCATAGCAAAGTCATAGCAACATCAATCTCAGAACATAGTGGATACTAGGGATCAAACCCTAACAAAACTAACTCGATTACATGATAAATCTCATCCAACCCATCACCGTCCAGCAAGCCTATGGTGGAATTACTAACGCACGGCGGTGAGCATCATGAAATTGGTGATGGAGGAAGGTTGATGATGACGATGGCGACGGATTCCCCTCTCTGGAGCCCCGAACGGACTCCAGATCAGCCCTCCCGAGAGATTTTAGGGCTTGGCGGCGGCTCCGTATCATAAAACGCGATGAATTCTTCTCTCTGTTTTTTTCTCCCCGAAAGTGAATATATGGAGTTAGGGTTGAGGTCGGTGGAGCGTCAGGGGGCCAACGAGGCAGGGGGCGCGCCCCCACCCTCATGGATAGGGCGTGGGACCCCTGACGTGGATCTTTCTTCCAGTATTTTTTATATATTCCAAAATAATTCTCCGTTGATTTTCTGGTCATTCCGAGACCTTTTATTTCTGCACAAAAATAACACTATGGCAATTCTGCTGAAAACAGCGTCAGTCCGGGTTAGTTCCGTTCAAATCATGCAAGTTAGAGTCCGAAACAAGGGCAAAAGTGTTTGGAAAAGTAGATACGATGGAGACGTATGATTTGGCCACTCGGCGGCGCCATTAATATAGACCAGTGGGAGCGAGGCAGGCGGCGGTCCAAGGCTGTCTCGCTTCCCGGTGAGAACGACTGCTTAATCTCTAGTATGAATGAAATCTATGCTTAATGCCGGTGAGAAGTATTAATTTTTAGCTGTATATTTTGAAAAATCACAGTGTCTCTGGGCTGAGCGCCGAAGTATGGCTTTAATTTGCATACCGTAATCTTAACCGTTCACGTTGAAGAGATGCACAGATCCTGCGTTGAACAGCTTGTACTCTTCCCGGTGAGCCTGTGCATCGGACTGTGCTTGCATGCCTCCCGTTCAATCAAGTAGCTGTCCACACGACACCTCCTATAGCCATTAAAACCAAGACACATGGCGTCACGTGAATGGTTAACCGAGGCACAAAGTTTGAATTATACAAACGTTTGAGATATTAAAGTGGCAGCTATTTTTTGTCAAAATGCCTTTGTTGGCCGTGATTATTCGAGTGCGCCTTCTCTCAAAATGGACACAAAAAATACCACAGCATCTCGGGTGCCCTTCCATGATAGCATGCCAAGTTTCATGAATTTCAGACGAGTTTTAGATTCACTAGAATTTAAAAGAAAAGTATCTCAATGTTTTGCCAGCAATCAACGGTGCCCTGGTGTTTGAAATTCATTCCCATTTCTTGCATGCACCCAAGGACATAGATTTGATTTTTCAACCAATTTATATGCACTGGAGAATGCGCATGTAGTTCAAATTTGAATTATGCACATAAATGCATTGAAAACTCAGATAATGCATAAAAATGTCCAAACGAACACCGAAAAATCACAAAATTCACACAACACTCCTGTTGTTCTATGTTGACACGAGAAATTTTTTGAAAGCAATAAGAGGCAATGGATATCATTTCGTCCCCAAAGGTGGGGCGTTCCCTACCGAAAACCATCATGCTTTGTAACGCCCTCGATGCGGCTATATCTCCCACGTGTCGAAGCACGACTTAGAGGCATAACCGCATTGAAAGCAATGTCGCAAGTGAGGAAATCTTCACACAACCCATGTAATACATAAGGGACAGAGATACATAGTTGGCTTACAATCGCCACTTCACACAATTACATGAATAAAGCATTACAACATCCAAGTACAATCAGGGCCCGACTATGGAGCCAAAATAAAAGAAGAACCCCAAATGCGACAAGGTCCCCGATCGACCCCAACTGGGCTCCACTACTAATCAACTAGAAAAAGGGACAACACAAAGGACAAGATCTTCATCGAGCTCCTCCTGAGCTTGGTTGCATCATCAGCACGGTTCAACGGCACCTGCAAGCTGGTTTTGGAAGTATCTGTGAGCCACAGGGACTCAGCAATCTCACACCCTCGTGATCAAGACTATTTAAGCTTATGGGTAAGGTAAAAGTATGAGGTGGAGCTGCAGCAAGCGACTAGCATATATGGTGGCTAACATACGCAATTAAGAATGAGAAGAGAAGGCAAAGCGCAGTCGTGAAAGTATGATCAAGAAGTGATCCTAAAACAACCTACGTCAAGCATAACTCCAACAACCGTGTTCACTTCCCGGACTCCACCGGAAAGGATCACGGTTACACACACTGTTGATTCATTTTAATTAAGTTAAGGTTTAGGTTATCTACAACCGGACATTAACAAATTCCCATCTGCCCATAACCGCGGGCACGGCTTTCGAAAGTTCAAATCCCTGTAGGGGTGTTCCAACTTAGGCCATGACAAGCTCTCATGGTCAACGAAGGAATAGACCTCCTCCCGAGACATTCCGATCAGACTCGGTATCCCGGTTCTACAAGACATCCTCGACAATGGTAAAACAAGTCCAGCAAAGCCGCCCGATGCGCCGACATCCTGATGGGAGCTGCACATATCTCGTTCTCAGGGCAACACCGGATAGGTCAAGCTACGAGTAAAACCAGCCCTCAAGTTTCCCCGAGGTGGCCCTGCAGGCTGCCCATTTCGGACCAACACTTAGACAAGCACTGGCCGGTGGGGAGGGGGGGTTAAAATAAGATGACCCTTGTCGGGGAAACTGATCCACGAACACCTATGGGGATCGGCGGACCGAGCCCCTTTCGATTCGGTGAGGGCGGAGGTTGAACAAAGAGCGGATCGAGGCGGTACACGCGAGCAGTTTTACCCAGCTTCGGGCCGCACGGATGCGTAAAACCCTACTGCTGCTTGTTTGTGTGTACTGAATTCTTTCTCAGGAGCGATGGGCGCTATCAGACTGAGCGTGGGAGTGTTTCTGGTGTTTCGAATGAGCCGAACCCCTTCTACGTTGTGCTTGGGCCTCCTTTTATACTTTCAAGGGGTCACCGACAGGTGGCAACGTAGACTAGAAGGGTAAAAATGGAAAAGGATGCGGTAGGTGCAGCTACTGCTACTGTGGACTCAGTGCACCCTACCTAACTCTGACGGCAGGGGACAAGGGCATTGAATGCCTGTCTGAGTTGCCTAAACAGTGCAAAAAGTGACCGTTAGGAGCGCCACGGTTTGCCACGATGGCCTTCTCTTCATCTCCGCTTGCCACCGCGCACCCCTAGCTGCGCGGCCTCCTGCCACGTGTGCTTGGGAGAGTCCTAGAGCGACACGTTAGCAGGTGTGCTGGAGCGCGGGCACAAAGTGGGGGTTTCCCGCGGCAAGCACCTCGCCGCGGTCGTCGTCTTGTCGTGTTTGGGAGCTTGTTGCTCACCGGGCCTTGCCGGGACGTGCGGTGCATCGCGGCAAGTTTCTTGAAGTGCCGTGGTTGGCCTTCCCGACAAGCTCCTCTTGCCGGGGCCTTGTCTCTTCCCGGCAAGATCCTCTTGTCGGGGCCTTGTCTCTTCATCTTGAATGCTTTGTTCTTGAAGGGGCTCCAAGGGAACCCACGGAGGACCCTGGTGGTCGTTCGGCAAGCCTTGCCGCGGGGCACTGCAACTGCCCGTGCACGAGTTCGGGATACTAGGGTACCCCTACTCTAGTACACCGACAACCCTTGGGATGCGCGACTCCCAAGGGAAAAGTCTAGGTGGCGAATGGTAAAACCAAGGTTGTGCCTTGCTGGAGGAGTTTTATTCAAAGCGAACTGTCAAGGGGTTCCCATTATAACCCAACCGCGTGAGGAACACAAAATCCGGGAACATAACACTGATATGACGGAAACTAGGGCGGCAAGAGTGGAACAAAACACCAGGCATAAGGCCGAGCCTTCCACTCTTTACCAAGTATATAGATGCATTAATATAACATGGCAATATAATGATATCCCAACAAGTAAATAATGTTCCAACAAGGAACAGTCTCCAAACTTCACCTGCAACTAGCAATGCTATAAGAGGGGCTGGGCAAAGCGGTAACATAGCCAATCAACGGTTTGCTAGGACATGGTGGGTTAGATGTTTGACATGGCAATTTGGGAGGCTTGCAAGCAAGTGGTAGGCATTGTAGCATAGGCATAGCAAAAGAGCGAGCAACTAGCAAGCAAAGATAGAAGTGATTTCGAGGGTATGGTCATCTTGCCTGAGATCCTGCAAGGAAGAAGAACGAGTCCATGAAGAAGACAAACGGACGCAGTCGAACGAATCCTCACAACACGACGTTACCGGAAACAACCCAAAGAAGCAACACCGGAAAGAAGCAAACAACATAGTAAACAACCATCACATAAGCATGGCATGATGCACAAACAAGTATGATGCATGTCCGGTTTAATGAAGCATGGCATGGCAAAATGCACAAACAATCCTACAAATTAAGTGGAGCTCAATATGCAACGGGATGCATATTGATGGAACACCACAACAAGTTATTTAGTTCGATCTCGTTTAAGTACCTAACAAAATTAAATGTTGATTAACATGGCAAGAGGTGAAACATAAAGGAATTATCTATCTAAACAATTTTAAATAGGGCCGGATATAATAAACAACAAATCCGGTAAATCCCCATATGCATTAGTAAATTAATGCAAACAACAATTTAAACATTCTTGAAGTTGTTATCATGATGCAGATGACATGAACAAGTTTATGCAATTTTTTATTAAAAGTTGACAAGAGCATTATGAAGCATTTTCACCGTAGTAGAAAGAAAGGGGTGCCACGGCGACGATAATGAAACGATGCCACTGCAACGTTCCGGTTCCGACAACTCATGGAGAACGTCGGTGCAAAAGAAAGTGTGGCGGGAGCGTGCAAAAGATGGTGGGGTGATCCCGGTTACCAGGTGCCCCACGAGACGACGGTATGGCAACGGGTAGCATGCAAGAAACACGTCGGGCACGGTGCAAATGCGAGCATTTCATACAGCACGCAACATTCATTCACGGGCGTCGTCTCGGGGTTATACCTTCGAAGCGTGTGTTGTCGGAACGGACCAAGTTCGTTGCGGTGTAGGGGAAGTAGACGTTCTCGGGACGTTCGTAGTGGAAGTAGGGGTACATGGCGACGGTAGAGGTACACGTTTTTCTGTAGATGTTCGGGTCATCGTGGAGGTACTTGGGTCTTCGGACTTGTCGGTCTCGTCCTTTTGACGGTAGTTGAACTTGAAGTTTTAGGTTCATAGGTCTTCAGCGACGGTAGTTGTTCACTGTGCTTGTGACCCGCGGTTCTACAACAACTATAGTCATACACGTCCGTAGATGTTCGGGATCGTCACCGTTCGTAGTCAAAGTAGTTGAACTTGACGGTCGTCGACATCGTGGTACTTGGCGAATCCACATGGTCGTACACGTTCCAACATCAAACTTGGAGGGGCTCCGACGGTGTTGTAATTGGCGAATCCTTGACGGTCCTGGCGGTCTCCGGTGAAGGTGTTGCGTTAGTTTGACAAAGTGAAAACAGCGACATCAACAGGCACGGGGCTCGTCTGGTTCCCGGCCAGATCTGGGCCGATGGAACTCCATGGGGCGGCAGCAAGGAAGAGCTAGGCGTTGGGGAGGTTCCGTAGCGACGGCAGCGGCCTCCCAAGGGATAGCGACGTCCATGGCCTCTGATGCATGCGGTTTAGTCGCCGGCGGCAAGGTCGCTGGGGCAGCAGGGTTGTGAGGAGGCGAAATAGAGGACATGGAGGCCAGAGGTGGTCCTCATCGGTGATGGAGGGACGCAAGCGCGAGCAGGAGGTTGGGCGTGCGGCGAATGGTGGTGGAGCGCTCTGGCGAGAATGATGCAGGGTTGGCCCAGCAGGCTGTGGTGCCCGGCGTCCCCGGCGACGCGGCAGGGCGGCGAGCTCGGCCCTCACGTCCATTGAGGCAAGGAAGGAATGCCATGGCAGGAGGCGCGACATGGGGTAGAGCAGAGGGAAGGGAGAGGGATTGAACGAGATATAGCCTCGCTCGGGCCTAGGGTTAGGTTAAGTGGGGCGGCTGGGCCTTAGAGGCCGGCCCAGAAGAGAGGGGGTGGTGAGAGGCCTGGCAGCTCAGCTTGTGGGAGAGGATGGCCTAGGTGCGCCGGTTTGGAGGGAGGCCCAAGTGGGCTGCGGCTGGCCTAAAGTTACAACTATCTTTTCTCTAATTTTCTACAAGGAGAAAATAAAGAGAAAAGCACAGGGGAAAATGAGAGGTGTATGACAAATATAAAAATATCCTCGACCATAAATTCATGCCCTATTTAACAAAATTGGTTTGGAGATTTTTAAAGGAAGTAAAAATAATTCAAGTTTGAATTAAATTCAAACTTGAACCATTTTAACCCTAACCAAAACAATTTCAAACAAGATGAAATTTGACAGAGAGATTGAAGGCATGGTCGAGAATTTATAGGAAAATAATGAACATTAATTGAGAAGGGGAAAGTGGCACTTGCAGAAGAAAGAACTAGAAGGAAAGGAGAAGGAGATGATGCATGGGACAAAGGCATGGGAATTATTTTGCAAGTGTGTTGAGGTGAATTCCAAAATAAAGGAATATTTAATATAGCTCCCTAAAATATTTGGAGGATATGTTATATAGAGAAATCACCACGTGAATTCCCTCGGTTTAAATGGATCAAAGATCCATGCCATTTATTTAGTTGAGTTAAAAAAAGAAATGACATGATGGCATGATGACATGATGCAATGCACGTGATGCAAAGATGAAATGCAACGGACCAAACAAAACACCAACAAAACTCGGAACCCAAGGAAGGTATCTGAAGTTCCGGTCTTGGGGTGTCACAACACTCCACGACTACGAAAGGATCTCGTCCCGAGATCTAGAATGGCACCAGAGGGAAAAACGGAAGAGAAAGAGAAGAGGTAAGGCTAAGTTGCTTAATTGACAAACGAATGAAACCAAAGAACCTTGAGAGGTTGAACAAATTGAAAGAAAGAATACAACATAGATGAACGAGGTTGAAAACACTCCGTTAGAAAAGAGGGACAAAAAATTGCGAAAAACCTTGAGGTTGAAGGGAAGATATATATAGAAAACACTCCGGTTAAGGAAGGGGATCAAGGAAGACCAAATTCGGGCAGCACACCGGTTGAAA
Organism: Triticum aestivum; assembly: GCF_018294505.1. Classification (NCBI taxonomy): domain Eukaryota; kingdom Viridiplantae; phylum Streptophyta; class Magnoliopsida; order Poales; family Poaceae; genus Triticum; species Triticum aestivum. Next base: position 121,225,118 of record NC_057797.1, read on the forward strand.
AGAAAGAAATTGAATAAGAACATGGCAAGATGAGAAGATACTTGATGACATTACAAAACACTGCCTCCGGAACGAAGGGAAACAATATCTTGAGAGAGCATGGTTACAACAAATGCTAGAACGGAGTTGTTGAAAAACCAACAACGAAAATAATACGCTTGATATGGTCTTATGGAATACATCTCAAATTATGAGGTGACAACCTGCCACTCACGGGAAAAGAATTGGATTGATATGAACAAGGAGACGAGAAACTATATCACCAGGAGGATAAATGAAGAACGTGGGTCATTTATAAGCACCATAGATAGCAACAAACCTTAGGGAAGGCTTTAGGTGAAATATAACCCAAGGTAATCCCAATGACGAGATTGGTGGATTTAAAATACCTCATTCTTAATAACATGTGAATCATGAAATATGAACTCAAATTATCAAGAATGACATAATACCACCTCCAATGATTCGGAAGAAAGAATTGCACTCCGGATAGCAAGAAGAAGAAAACTTGAGTTCCCCTGAAAAGAATCTTAACGAACACTTCCAGAAGGAATTAAATCCTTGATGAACCATCATGTAGAACCTTCATGAAGAACTCCGGTAAACAAAAGATAACGAAAAGAGAGAGAAGTTGACAACACAGGGTGAAACCTTGTGATGATTTAGATGGATCTCCATGATAATTAGGGCTTGGAACTCCGGGAAAGAAAGATGAGCACTTGAAACCAAGAATAAGTATAATGAGCCACTCCGGAAAACAGGAATTGAATAAACTCGATGAAGCAAGAATAAGAATTACATTATGCTTATCCTTCACCAATTAAATTGATGACAATCAACGGATTCGACATATTACTTATTCTCGTAAAAAATATTAAGAGAGATATAGCGTCAAACTTGGGAAGGTCTTCAACGAACCACCGGTAGAATTGAAACAACCAATAAATTGATATGATACACGAAGGAAGAAGAATCTTGAATGAACCACCATAGGAATTGCAAATGAACGAATAAAAGATAACAAATCACCCGAAAGGAATTAGAGAACGAATGAAAATACTTGATGGAAATTAGATCCACGAGAACAAAAGATCATGAGCTGATTAGAGAATATTGAATGATGCACCGGTAGGATTGGAGAATGATAACTGAAAGCTGAGAATTAATAAATCTTCTGAAATGATGGGCTCCGGAGAAACAAGCTAGAAAGACTCCTGAATTACTCCGGCTGGGTGAAAAGAATTCTCACAATCGAAAGCAATTATGAGAGGAAGGCAACAAGCTAGAATCACGAATCTTCACGAGAACGGATATGATTGAAGAGAAAATTATTCCTTGGTCTTTAAATGTTGAGAATGATGACGAGAAACACCACCATGAATTATTTAGACACTCCGAAATGACGAATGGAAAGGTTGAGCCAACGATGAAAAGAATTTTGAAAGATCTTGGAGAAAGACATTTGAGTGATGGTAAATCATTCTTACGTCAAACTTCGAAAAGAATTTGAGAATACCTCCGAGAAAATAGAAGAGTCAGGTAAGATCCTGGAAAAGACCTATGGGTTAGGGCCCACTCAAGAGAAACACCGTTGAAATGATTAAAAAGAGAGGTTGCACCGGTTGAATTACATGACTTGAATGAGATACCAATCTCGAAAGAGCTTGAACGAATGCAGAGTGGAAACACGAATCTTCGAGATATCTTGAGCACTCCGGAACAATTGAATAGCGAGAAATGAATGAATATGAGGAGCACCGGCATGAGAAGGTATTAAAATGAGGAAAAGGGTAAGATCAACAAAGCTTGACTTGAAACCACCGGAGAAGATAAAAGAAAGAAGAATGATGAACTAGAAGCTCCGTTAGTATCTTCATGAGAATCACCGGGTAAGAACATTGAAGGAAAAGAATGGAGATACTTCTCATCAATAAGATGGATACTTGATCAAGAATTCTGAATCCTTGAAGAAAACAAGGGTGGGAGGGTGGGAGAACACCGTTGAGAACGAAACGAACACCGTTGAGAAGAAATGATAATTGATCTTGCTGATGTTGAAATGATCGGATCCACTTGAAGAGAGACACACCGGTTGAAAAAGGATTTACATGACAAACTCGATTATCAAGAAATATTAGTATTCACATCGGAGTATGAGAACACCATTTAGAAAAGGTATGGAATCAACATTTGACTTTGAAGCAACTCGAATACCACAGCTCAAAACAAAACAAAGGATTGGCTTGCAGAATAAGCCGGAACAAACATATGATAGAGATTTCGTCCAAAGTTTTCGTGGTGGGGCCTACACGGGCTCGATCGTACATCACCATCATGTACAAGGCAGTGCACATGACATACGAAGCGTCCCCGAGTCGGCATAGCCAAGGACTCTTTAAGACACAATGAGACCACTGTAAAACCAACCGTGAATAGGCGGACCACTAGACGTCGAACCCCAATTTCATATCATATATCCGTCGGAAAGATATCCTAAGAGCTACTTGAATTCCCACCTATGAAACTCCCAAAATTTTCCGGTTATGCAATCAGGTGTTGGGGATACAGGGGAAGCATAATATCTCACCCAATTCTGGCAAATCCTACATCCAGCTGTATCCATCCTTCAACACATAACCGAGAAAAACTTCGGAAATCATCTACCTCAACCTTCGAAAAGCATCCGTTATACAAGTTATGGCGATACTCCCGAACTCCCGCCCCAGTACTGGGTGGCGTCGAGGTTATCTCACCAGCGAACTGCATAAAAGAGATTTTCGATGTCGGCGTACTAGACTCAGGTATTGCAGAACTGCAACTATAAAATTATGTCAACAACACCTCAGAGCTCAACTCCCCGGGATACTTCCACAAAACCCATGATAGGAGGCACCAAGACAATGTTCTCGTCATACAACCATCGGAACGATTCTAAGATACCCGCGTGATCCTAAATTTTTTTAGTGAAATTTGAGAAGAGAAGAGTCAAAACTCCATGTCAGGATGCCTTACCAGAGCGATGAGGAGACTGGGAAGTAAAAAGAATTCCTACACTCTCCGATATATAATTCCTAAATGACTCAAAACATTTTTCTAGACACAACTCGGCTGCTAAAAAACGATCAATCAGTGGGGGCTCCTAAGGTCGGGGAAGGCTCTGATACCAACTTGTAACGCCCTCGATGCAGCTATATCTCCCACGTGTCGAAGCACGACTTAGAGGCATAACCATATTGAAAGCAATGTCGCAAGTGAGGAAATCTTCACACAACCCATGTAATACATAAGGGACAGAGATACATAGTTGGCTTACAATCGCCAGTTCACACAATTACATGAATAAAGCATTACAACATCCAAGTACAATCAGGGCCCGACTATGGAGCCAAAATAAAAGAAGAACCCCAAATGCGACAAGGTCCCCGATCGACCCCAACTGGGCTCCACTACTGATCAACTGGAAAATGGGACAACACAAAGGACAAGATCTTCATCGAGCTCCTCCTGAGCTTGGTTGCGTCATCATCATGGTTCAACGGCACCTGCAAGCTGGTTTTGGAAGTATCTGTGAGCCACAGGGACTCAGCAATCTCACACCCTCGTGATCAAGACTATTTAAGCTTATGGGTAAGGTAAAAGTATGAGGTGGAGCTGCAGCAAGCGACTAGCATATATGGTGGCTAACATACACAATTAAGAACGAGAAGAGAAGGCAAAGCGCGGTCGTGAAAGTATGATCAAGAAGTGATCCTAAAACAACCTACGTCAAGCATAACTCCAACAACCGTGTTCACTTCCCGGACTCCACCGGAAAGAGACCATCACGGTTACACACACTGTTGATTCATTTTAATTAAGTTAAGGTTCAGGTTATCTACAACCGGACATTAACAAATTCCCATCTGCCCATAACCGCGGGCACGGCTTTCGAAAGTTCAAATCCCTGCAGGGGTGTCCCAACTTAGCCCATGACAAGCTCTCACGGTCAACGAAGGAATAGACCTCCTCCCGAGACATTCTGATCAGACTCGGTATCCCGGTTCTACAAGATATCCTCGACAATGGTAAAACAAGTCCAGCAAAGCCGCCCGATGCGCCGACATCCTGATGGGAGCTGCACATATCTTGTTCTCAGGGCAACACCGGATAGGTCAAGCTACGAGTAAAACCAGCCCTCAAGTTTCCCCGAGGTGGCCCCGCAGGCTGCCCATTTCGGACCAACACTTAGACAAGCACTGGCCCAAGGGGGGGGGGGTTAAAATAAGATGACCCTTGGGATGCGTGACTCCCAAGGGAAAAGTCTAGGTGGCGAATGGTAGAACCAAGGTTGGGCCTTGTTGGAGGAGTTTTATTCAAAGCGAACTGTCAAGGGGTTCCCATTATAACCCAACCGCGTGAGGAACGCAAAATCCGGGAACATAACACCGATATGACGGAAACTAGGGCGGCAAGAGTGGAACAAAACACCAGGCATAAGGCCAAGTATATAGATGCATTAATATAACATGGCAATATAATGATATCCCAACAAGTAAATAATGTTCCAACAAGGAACGGTCTCCAAACGTCACCTGCAACTAGCAACGCTATAAGAGGGGCTGAGCAAAGCGGTAACATAGCCAATCAACGGTTTGCTAGGACATGGTGGGTTAGAGGTTTGACATGGCAATTTGGGAGGCTTGCAAGCAAGTGGTAGGCATCGTAGCATAGGCATAGCAAAAGAGCGAGCAACTAGCAAGCAAAGATAGAAGTGATTTCGAGGGTATGGTCATCTTGCCTGAGATCCCGCAAGGAAGAAGAACGAGTCCATGAAGAAGACAAACGAACGCAGTCGAACGAATCCTCACAACACGATGTTACCGGAAACAACCCGAAGAAGCAACACCGGAAAGAAGCAAACAACATAGTAAACAACCATCACATCAGCATGGCATGATGCACAAACAAGTATGATGCTTGTCCAGTTTAATGAAGCATGGCATGGGAAAATGCACAAACAATCCTACAAATTAAGTGGAGCTCAATATGCAACGGGATGCATATTGATGGAACACCACAACAAGTTATTTAGTTCGATCTCGTTTAAGTACCTAAAAAAATTAAATGTTGATTAACATGGCAAGGGGTGAAACATAAAGGAATTATCTATCTAAACAATTTTAAATAGGGCTGGATATAATAAACAACAAATCCGGTAAATCCCCATATGCATTAGTAAATTAATGCAAACAACAATTTAAACATTCTTGAAGTTGTTATCATGATGCAGATGACATGAACAAGTTTATGCATTTTTTATTAAAAGTTGACAAGAGCATTATGAAGCATTTTCACCGTAGTAGAAAGAAAGGGGTGCCACTGCGACGATAACGAAATGGTGCCACTGCAACGTTCCGGTTCCGACAACTCATGGAGAACGTCGGTGCAAAAGAAAGTGTGGCGGGAGCGTGCAAAAGATGGTGGGGTGATCCCGGTTACCGGGTGCCCCACGAGACGACGGTATGGCAACGGGTAGCATGCAAGAAACACGTCGGGCACGATGCAAACGCGAGCATTTCATACAACACGCAACATTCGTTCACGGGCATCGTCTCGGGGTTATACCTTCGAAGCGTGTGTTGTCGGAACGGACCAAGTTCGATGCGGTGTAGGGGAAGTAGATGTTCTCGGGACGTTCGTAGTGGAAGTAGGGGTACATGGCGACGGTAGAGGTACACGTTTTTCTGTAGATGTTCGGGTCATCATGGAGGTACTTGGGGTCTTCGGACTTGTCGGTCTCGTCCTTTTGACGGTAGTCGAACTTGAAGTTTTAGGTTCATAGGTCTTCGACGATGGTAGTTGTTCACTATGCTTGTGACCCGCGGTTCTACGGCAACGATAGTCGTACACGTCCGTAGATGTTCGGGATCGTCACCGTTCGTAGTCAAAGTAGTTGAACTTGACGGTCATCGACGTCATGGTACTTAGCGAATCCGCATGGTCGTACACGTTCCAACATCAAACTTGGAGGGGCTCCGACAACGTTGTACTTGGCGAATCCTTGACGGTCCCGGTGGTCTCCGGTGAAGGTGTTGCGTTCGTTTGACAGAGTGAAAACAGCGACATCAACAGGCACGGGGCTCATCTGGTTTCCGGCCAGATCTGGGCCGATGGAACTCCATGGGGCAGCAGCAAGGAAGAGCTAGGTGTTGGGGAGGTTCCGTAGCAACGGCAGCGGCCTCCCAAGGGACGGCGACGTCCATGGCCTCTGATGCATGCGGTTCAGTCGCGGGCGGCGAGGTCGCTGGGGCGGCATGGTTGTGAGGAGGTGAAACAGAGGACGTGGAGGCTAGAGGTGGTCCTCGTCGATTATGGAGGGACGCAGGCGCAAGTGGGAGGTCGGGCGTGCGGCGCATGGTGGTGGATCGCTCCGGCGAGAATGATGCAGGGGAGGCCCAGCAGGCAGTGGTGCCCGGCGTCCCCGGCGACGCGGCAGGGCGGCGAGCTCGGCCCTCGCGTCCATTGAGGCAAGGAAGGAAGGCCATGGCAGGAGGTGCGGCGCGGGGTAGAGCAGAGGGAGGGGACGGCAGTGGGCTGCTGCGATCGAGAAGAGAGATCGAGGGAAAGATGGGATCGGCCAGAGGAGATTCGAAGGGAGGATGAGGATGGGATCGGGGCTACTCGACCCTGTGTGGCGGTGCGAGGGAATGAGGGAAGGGAGAGGGATCGAACGAGATGTAGCCTTGCTCGGGCCTAGGGTTAGGTTAAGTGGGGCGGATGGGCCTTAGAGGCCGGCCCAGAAGAGAGGGGGTGGTGAGAGGCCTGGCAGCTCAGCTTGTGGGAGAGGATGGCCTAGGTGGGCCGGTCTGGAGGGAGGCCCAAGTGGGCTGCGGCTGGCCTAAAGTTACAACTATCTTTTCTATAATTTTCTACAAGGAGAAAATAAAGAGAAAAGCACAGGGGAAAATGAGAGGTGTATGATAAATATAAAAATATCCTCATGACCATGAATTCATGCTCTATTTAACAAAATAGGTTTGGAGATTTTTAAAGGAAGTAAAAATTATTCAAGTTTGAATTAAATTCAAACTTGAACCATTTTAACCCTAACCAAAACAATTTCAAATGAGATGAAATTTGACAGAGAGGTTGAAGGCATGGTCGAGAATTTATAGGAAAATAATGAACATTAATTGAGAAGGGGAAAGTGGCACTTGCAGAAGAAAGAACTAGAAGGAAAGGAGAAGGAGATGATGCATGGGACAAAGGCATGGGAATTATTTTGCAAGTGTGTTGAGGTGAATTCCAAAATAAAGGAATATTTAATATAGCTCCCTAAAATATTTGGAGGATATGTTATATAGAGAAATCACCACGTGAATTCCCTCGGTTTAAATGGATCAAAGATCCATGCCATTTATTTAGTTGAGTTAAAAAAAGAAATGACATGATGGCATGATGACATGATGCAATGCACAGGATGCAAAGATGAAATGCAACGGACCAAACAAAACACCAACGAAACTCGGAACCCAAGGAAGGTATCTGAAGTTCCGGTCTTGGGGCGTCATATGCTTGTTGTGAGAAGCTCCGATTTGTGAGAAGCATATACCCAAACCTGCCCCAAATGGGATAATTTTTTTACAACGGCATATTGATGCCGCTCCATGATAGCATGCCAAGTTTCATGAATTTCAGACGAGTTTTGGATTTACTAGAATTTAAAAACCAGGCATCTCAATGTTTTGCCGACAATCAACGGTGCCCTGGTGTTTGAAATTCATTCCCATTTCTTGCATGGGACCTACGCACGCACGCAAGGACACATATTTGATTTTTCAGTCAATTTATATGCACTGGAGCATGCGCATGTAGTTCAAATTCGAATTATGCACAAAATGCATTGAAAACTCTTATAATGCATAAAAATGTCCAAATGAACCCCAAAAAATCAAAAAAAATGCACAACACTCCTGTTGTTCTATGTTGACTCGAGAAAAAAATTGGAAAGCAATAAGAGGAAATGGATATTGTTTTGTCCCCAAAGGTGGGGCGTTCCCTACAGAAAACCATCATGCTTGTTGTGAGAAGCATATACCCAAACCTGCCCCAAATGGGACAATTTTTTTTACCACGGCATGTTGATGCCGCTCCATGATAGCATGCCAAGTTTCATTAATTTCAGACGAGTTTTAGATTTACTAGAATTTAAAAACTAGGCATCTCAATGTTTGCGGTCGAGTAACGGTGGCAGGGTGTTTGACATTCATTCCCATTTCTTGCATGGAACCTAGGCATGCACCCAAGGAATAAGATTTGATTTTTCAACAAATTTATATGCACTGGAGCATGTGCATGTAGTTCAAATTTGAATTATGCACATAAATGCATTGAAAACTCACTTAATGCATAAAAATGTCCAAATGAACCTTGAAATTCCAATTTTTTTGATGACACACCTATAGTTGCATGTTCACTTCAGATAAAAGTTCTAGCAATTGAAATATCGTCCATGGCCACTGTGACCCCATTATGTAATTCAATTCAAGACGAAAAATCAATTAGATCCCACACAGTTTATTATAGCCAACCGTGTGAGATGCAACACAAAATATCTTCGGACTGTGTCTGATGACACTTTGCGTGCCAGTTTTTTGGCTGAAGCGATTCCAAATTTTTGGCTTTCACGGAAATATCTACCTCCCCGCCCCCTCCCCCTTACCAAAAGCCACATTTCCCCTGTTTCCGCCTTCCTTTCCAAGTTAAAACCTTCGCTCCTTGCTTGCAGCGCCGCCGCCTCCTCACCGGCGACCCTCCTTCACGCTGCTCGGCCTCGCCTATCTAGACAGGTAATCCACACCCGACCCCCATCCTCCTCCTTCCACATCCCACATGCCCCGACCGCCGGCGCAAGCGTGACACCTTCCACCCAAATCACCGGTCCCTCCACCAAATAAGCGCCGGCGTAAGCCATGGTGCACGCAATATAGTCCGGACCTCAAGGAGCATTTGGCAGCGAAGAAGCAAATCGCGGCCGCACGCGTGAATGAGGTCACGATGGCTGCCATTTGTGCCGACCCCCAGATCTTGGAGTAGAACCTCACCGTCGAGGCCACCGTTGAAGCCTCGCGCTCCGACGCCGCGACGCGGTTGGCTGCTTTAAACGAAAGTTCATGGTGTTTTCTCGAGGCCACCGTCGGTGCCTTCGACGAAGACTCTAAGGTGTTTTCTCAGCATGCACGTGCTTACCTCATCTCGAGAGCCAACAGGTTGGTGCCCGGAGCAGCTCAACCAATCGTGATCGATATCTCCGACAATGAGGATTAGCTTGTCTTATTAGCTCACTATAAGGACCCATGTTCAGTTTGCTAGCTACTGCCTTTCCTTAACAAATTCTAGTGAATTTTGCTATCTACTTTTACCATGCAATATTCTGCTATATTGTAAATGTTCTATATGTCGTGCAATGTGGTGTTCAATTAACTGTTTGGTTCAATTCTACAAATGTGATGTTCAATTCTTCAGGGTGCAATATTTCCAAGTTGTTAAGCATGCTTGGTTTGGTTAACTGTCTAATCTTCTATTAGGAGTATGTTATATTGGTCAATTGGTGTTTAGTTAACTTCTTGGTTCTTTTGTTGTGTCTTGGTTCACTTGTTGTGGTGTTGAGTTAACTGCTTGGTTCAATTCTGCGATGCGACGTTCAATTGTTGTGGCTGCATTCTGTTATTGTATACCATGTGAGGAATAAATTGAATTTGGCTGTACTAAATACATGAGAAACAAATACAATTGCTATACTTCCAAGTTGTTAAGCATTCTTGGTTTGGTTAACTGTCTGATCTTCTATTAGGAGTATGTTATATTGTGCAATGTGGTGCTCAGTTAACGTTTGGTTCATTTGTTGTGGTGTTTAGTTAACTGCTTGGTTCAATTCTGCAATGCGATGTTCAATTGTTGTGGCTGCATTCTCTTATTGTATTCCATGTGAGGAATAAATCGAATTTGGCTATACTAAATACATGAGAAACAAATAAAATTGCTACATATCCAAGTTGTTAAGCATGCTCGGTTTGGTTAACTGTCTGATCTTCTATTAGGAGTATGTTATATTGTGCAATGGGGTGCTCAGTTAACGTTTGGTCCATTTGTTGTGGTGTTTAGTTAACTGCTTGGTTCAATTCTACAATGCGGTGCTCAATTCTGTGGCTACATTCTGTTATTGTATATTATGTGAGGAATAAATCGAATTGGGATGCACTTAATACATGAGAAACATATACAAGTGCTATATTTTCTAGTTCTTAATCATGCTTGGTTTGGATAAATGGGTTTTCCATGTGGCTTGAACTAATCTGATGAATCTGCAATGTGCTTATTTATCATCAACATATTTCATTGATAGCATGCGAACCCTTACTTAACCTGATTACTAACTACCTTATATGTGTTGCGGGGAAACAATGGGAAGCACTGAGGTTTATAAGATGGTACTAACTATTCGAGTTGCTTCGAAGTCAAATGTGGATCCCATACCTTTCCTAAATGGTGTTCTTATATTCCGATGTGAATACTAATCCTTCTCGATCATCGAGTTTGTCATGTCAATCCTTTTAACCGGTGTACTTCTCTTCAAGTGGATCCGATCATTTCAACATCAGCAAGATCAATTATCATTTCTTCTCAATGGTGTTCGTTTCATTCTCAACGATGTTTTCCCACCCTCCCACCCTTGTTTTCTTGAAGGATTCAGATTTCTTGATCAAGTATCCATCTTATTGATGTGAAGTCTCTCCATCCTTTTCCTTCAATGTTCTTATCCGGTGATTCTCATGAAGATACTAACGGAGCCTCAAGTTCGTCATTCTTCATTCTTTTCTTCTCCGGTAGATTCAAATCAAGCTTTGGTGTTGATCATATCCTTTTTCCTCGTTTCTAATACCTTCTCATGCCGGTGCACCTCATATTCATTCACTTCTAGCTATTTAATTGTTCCGGTGTGCTCAAGATATCTCAAAGATTCGTGCTTTCCACTCTGCATTCATTCAAGATCTTTCGAGGTTGTTATCTCATTCAAGTCATTTAATTCAACCCGTGCAACCTTTCTTTTTAATCATTTCAACGGTGTTTCTTTTGAGTGGGCCCTAACCCACAGGTCTTTTCCCAGGATCTTACCTGAATCTTCTTATTTTCCCGGAGCTATCCTAAATTCTTGTCAAATTTTGACGTAAGTATGATTTAACATGTCAAATGTGTTTTCCTCCAAGATCTCTCAAATTCTTTTCATCGTTGTTTCAACATTTCTAATTTTTCATCCTGGAGTGTCTCAACGTTTCATGATGGTGTTTCTCATCGCCATTCTCTGTATTTGAAGACCGAAGAAGAGTTTCTTTTAAATATTGCCCCATTCTCTGCCATCCTCTCATAATTGTTTTCGTTTGTGAGATTTTCACCCATCCGGAGTAATTCAGGAGTTTTTTCAGTTTGTTTCTCCAAAGGCCACCAACTCAGAAGTAGACATTCTCAGCTTTCAGCTATCATTCTCCAATTTTACGGGTGCCTCGTTCAAATATCCTCTAATCAGTTTGTGATCTCTTTGTTCTCATGTATCTAAATTCTCTCAAGCATCTTCGTTCATTTGCTTAATTCTTCCCGGTGTTTCTTTATCTTCCCTTCGTTCATTTCCAATTCTTACGGTGGTTTGTTCAAGAGTTCCTCTTCCAACGTTTATCATATCAATTCATTCGTTGTTTCCTAATCCTTTCGGTGATTTCTTGAAGACCTTCTCAAGTTTGTGCTATATCTATCTTAATCCTTCCTACGAGAATAAGTAGTATACCAAACCCGTTGCTTGTCATCAATTAAATTGGTGAGGGTTAAACATAGTGTAATTCTTATTCTTGTTTCATCCTTATGTTAATCTTTTTTTCCAGATTTTGTTCACGATGATTAAATTCTTGGTTTCAAGTGCTCGTCCTTCTTTCCCGGAGTTCCATGGTTTCCGCATTATATCATCATGAAGATCCATCTAAATCATAGCAAGGCTTCAACCTTATTCTTTTCATCCTCCATTTCGTTTGATCATTCTTTTTTTACCGGAGTTTTCACGAAGGCTCGACATGGTGATTCATCAAGGATTTAATTCCTTCTCGAAGTGTTTATCAAGATTCTTTTCAGAAGAACTCAAGTATTTCTTCATCTTGCAATCCGGAGTGCTTTCAACTTTGTTCTTCCTCGTTCCTCTTTCCTAACGGAGTCCTTTCAACTTCGCTCATCTCTGTGGTATTCTTTTCTCCTAATGGCTTAACCTTTTCAAGGTTCTTTGTTTTCACTCGTTTGTCAAAGAATCAACTTAGTTTTACCTCTTCTCTTTCTCTTCTATTTTCCCTCCGGTGCCATTCTAGATCTCGGGACGAGATCCTTTCGTAGTGGTGGAGTGTTGTAACACCCCGGATGTAATTTACCTAATATGTACTCCAACTGTTGCCGTTTTCGGCGCTAAGTTATTTTATTTCCTAGGGTTCGGGTTTTTGTCTCCGTGTGTTGTTGTCATTGTCATGCATCTCATACCATGTCATCATGTGCATTGCATTTGCTCTATGTGTTCGTCTCATGCATCCGAGCATGTTCCCCGTTGTCCGTTTTGCATTCCGGCGCTCCTATCTCCTCCGGTGGTCCTTTCTACCTTCCTTTCGTGTGTGGGGGTTAAACATTTCCGGATTGGACCGAGACTTGCCAAGCGGCCTTGGTTTACTACCGGTAGACCGCCTGTCAAGTTTCGTACCATTTGGACTTCGTTTGATACTCCAACGGTTAACCGAGGGACCGAGAAGGCCTCATGTGTGTTGCAGCCCAATACCCCTCCAATTTGGCCCAAAACCCATCAAAACCCTCTCCATCATCTAGAGCGTTCGATCACGATCGCGTGGCCGAAAACGGCACCTCATTTGGACTCTCCTAGCTCCCTCTACCTCTATTTAACGAACCCATCATTTCAATTCACGGTTCTTCTTCCCCAAAACCCTAGATCCGCTCCTCCGCGCAACCGAACGTGTCCGGCACGCGCCGGACAACGTCCGCCGCCACCTCCAGCGAATCAGGAAGCGCCAAGTGGCACCGTGCCCACTTCCCCGCTGCCAGCCCGCCGGGCCCAAGGCCGGCCCC
>NC_057797.1:121238784-121245973 GCF_018294505.1 Triticum aestivum
CTCGCGCGCGGCGCCTTTTCTCCCGGCCGGCCGCCGCGCCACCATTGCCGGCCTTCGCCGCTTCGGGCGCCGCCACCGCTTCACGCCGGCGCCACCCGACCTCCACGCCGGCGAGCGCACCTCGCTGCCCCCACCGACGACCGCGCCCCTCCGCCGGCCGGATCCGCCCTCCTTGTCCACCGCCTCGCCTTCCCCTCGCCGGAATAGCTTCTCTCCGGCGACCTCGAGTTTCCGGCGAGCCTCGAGAAGCGCGCGCTATAGTGCCACCCCGATCCAGATCTGGATCCAAACCCTAGAGGGTTGACTTTTTCCCTCTCCCTTGTATTATATTGCATTTTTCTTCATGCTATATCTCATCATCCGTAGCTCCGTTTTGGGCATGTAGCATATCAATATGTTGGCCTCAGAGAGCACATCATTTCGTCTCATTGCATCATTTTCATTTGAGCTTATCTTGATGCCCGAAATGCTGTTGGAAGAGAGCTTTTTGAGTTAATTGTCAGATCTGCTGCACCAAATAGCTATTTGTCATTTTTGTCATGATTAATGTGTGCATGATATGCTCCTAAGCTCTACATGTGTTTTGTTATATGCTTTGCCATCTTTACATAGGTGCTCTCCATGTATTTTTGTGATATGTGTGGTGACTAGCACAAGCTTGCAAAGTGGTGCATTCGTTAATGCTGATTTCAGGGACTTAGAATTTCACAAAGTCCTTGATCTGTTTTTATCAATATGCCATATGTTCATGTTGTTTCGTAGTGATCCGTGCCTCTTTTGAGGATGATCGGTAAGGATGATTTGTTAATATTGTGATGCTCTATCCATCCATGTCTTTTTTTGCAATTATGGATCACCCTAGTTTGAGTCAATCGAGCTCTACTTTTTGCTATTTCGTGAATCCTGGCAGATTGTCTACTTGTTAGCGATTTTGCCGAGGATGTTGTTGTTGATCCGTGCATGCTATGTTGTTGTTCTTGCCATGGCTAGCTTCTATGATATGTTTTATTGATGGGTATATGCTTAGATTGTCATGCCTTGCTCTGTAGTGAGTGCATCGATCTCGTAAACATGCCTACTCGCTAACAGATTTGCATGTTCCAGTTTTTCTCTAAGTCTGTAACCTGATTATGTTTTTGCCATGTTCACATGCTTGCAATTGTATTTTCTATTCCTTTTTGGCTCAAGGTCACTAAGGGACTTTTGTTAAGCTCTTTGAGTAGCTCCATTCCATGCCTTGCCTTGCCATGTTAAGTTCCTGTAGCATGTAGTTTTCGTGCTCCAAAGTGTGCTATCTGATCTAAAATTCCAGGCTTGTGTTAATTTCACTAAGTCTGAAACCTATTTATCAATTGCACTTTTGCCATGCTTGTTTGAACCTATTAATGGATGAATTGGCCGTAGCTCAGTGTTCATCTTTTGTCAAGAATCATGAGTGGATCCCTGGCATGTATTTTTTGTCATGTTTGGGTGCTGTAGCATAATTAACTTGACGCATTTAGATGGCTACTTGTTGTTTATCGCAGACCGGTGCCTTATTTGTTTTGCTTGCCATTTCCAAACCGTGCCTCCGATTCCGGTGATCTTTATATCGATTTCAACTAAAATCACCTCACCTTTCCAATGGCACACTTGGATTTCCAGGTTGAGGTCAGGTTCAATCATTCCTTGTCAAATCTTGCATATGCATCACATATCGTATCCCGCATAACATACCATGTTTGCATCATGTTGTTGGAGCATTGCACGTGGTTGATTGTATTCCTTTTGCTTGTTTATCTTGTTTGGGTAGAGCCGGGAGACGAGTTCGCTAACGAGGAGCCCGTTGAGTTTGCTTTCGAGGATCCAATCAACTCCGACAACTTTGCAGGCAAGATGATCATACCCTCGAAATCACTTCTATCTTTGATTTGCTAGATGCTCGCTCTTTTGCTATGCCTATGCTATGATGCCTACCACTTGCTTATCATGCCTCCCAAATTGCAATGTCAAACCTCTAACCCACCATGTCCTAGCAAACCGTTGATTGGCTATGTTACCGCTCTGCTCAGCCCCTCTTATAGCGTTGCTAGTTGCAGGTGAAGATTGGAGATCGTTCCTTGTTGGAACATTGTTTATTGTTGGGATATCATTATATTATCTTGTTATCTTAATGCATCTATATACTTGGTAAAGGGTGGAAGGCTCGGCCTTTTGCCTAGTGTTTTGTTCCACTCTTGCCGCCGTAGTTTCCGTCATATCGGTGTTATGTTCCCGGATTTTGCGTTCCTTACGTGGTTGGGTGATAATGGGAACCCCTTGACAGTACGCCTTGATTAAAACTCCTCCAGCAATGCCCAACCTTGGTTTTACCATTTGCCACCTAGGCTCTTTTTCCCTTGGGTTTCCGGAGCCCGAGGGTCATCTTATTTAAACCCCCCGGGCCAGTGCTCCTCTGAGTGTTGGTCCACCTCGTCAGCCGCCGATGGCCACCAGGGGCAACTCTGGGATGGCCTACCGGAAGTTTAGACAATTTGAGTGTGCCCTATGAACGAGATATGTGCAGCTCCTATCGGGATTTGTCTGCACATTCGGGCGGTGTTGCTGGATTTGTTTTAACTTGTCGAAGTTGTCTTGTAGAACTGGGATACCGAGTCTGATCGGAATGTCTCGGGAGAAGGTATATCATTCGTTGACCGTGAGTGCTTGTCATGGGCTAAGTTGGGACTCCCCTGCAGGGATTTGAACTTTCGAAAGCCGTGCCCACGGTTATGGGCAGATGGGAATTTGTTAATGTCCGGTTGTAGATAACTTGAACCTTAACTTAATTAAAATGAATCAACTGCATGTGTTGCCATGATGGTCTCTTCTCGGCGGGGTCCGGGAAGTGAACACAGTGTTGGAGTAATGTTTGCCGTAGGTTGTTCTCTAGTTCTTCGTTCATGCTTTGCCTTCTCTTCTCGCTCTCTTTTGCGAACAGGTTAGCCACCATATATGCTAGTCGCTTGCTGCAGCTCCACATATTACCCTGCCTTACCTATAAGCTTAAATAGTCTTGATCACGAGGATGCAAGATTGCTGAGTCCCCGTGGCTCACAGATTACTTCCAAACCAGATGCAGGGCCCGAAGATTCCGTTCAAGATGATGCGCTTGAGCTCAAGTGGGAGTTCGACGAAGACTCACGCCGTTACTATGTGTCTTTCCCTGATGATCAGTAGTGGAGCCCAGTTGGGGCGATCGGGACCATGTCGCATGTTGGGGTTGATCTTTTATTTTGGTACCGTAGTCGGACCATGATTGTATTGGTTGATGTAATGCTATTTATGTACTTTGTGTGACGTGGGGAGTATAAGCCAACTATGTAACTTTCCCCTTATTATCTATTTACATGGGTTGTTGTGAAGATTACCTTACTTGCGACATTGCTTTCAATGCGGTTATGCCTCTAAGTCGTGCTTCGACACGTAGGAGATATAGCCGCATCGAGGGCGTTACAAGTTGGTAATCAGAGCTTTCCCCGACCTTAGGAGCCCCCACTGCTTGATTGAATTAGCAGATGAGTTGAGTCTAGAAAAATGTTTTGAGTCATTTAGGAATTATATATCGGAGAGTTTAGGAATTATTTTTACTCCCCAGTCCCCTCATCGCTCTGGTAAGGCATCCTGACATAGAGTTTTGTCTCTTCTCTTCTCAAATTTCACTAAATTTCTTTAGGATCACGCGGGTATCTTGGAATCGTTCCGATCGATTTGTGACGAGAACATTGTTCTTGGTGCCTCCTGTCATTTAGGGGTGGTGGCAGTGTCCCGGGGAGTTGAGCTCCGAGGTGTTGTCGTCACAATTTTATCGTTGCAGTTCTGGAATACCTGAGTTTAGTTCGCCGACATCGAAAATATGTTTTATGCAGTTGTTGGTGAGATAACCTCGATGCCACCCAGTACTGGGGCGGGAGTTCGGGAGTATTGCCATAACTTGTATAACGGATGCTTTTCGAAGGTTGAGGTAGACGATTTCCGAAGGTTTCTTGGTTATGTGTTGAAGGATGGATACAACTGGATGTAGGATTTGCTAGCTTTGGGTGAGATATTATGATTCCCCTGTATCCCCAACACCTGATTGCATAACCAGAAAGTTTCGGGAGTTTATAAGTGGGAATTCAAGTAGATCTTAGGATATCTTTCCGACGGATGTATGATATGAAATTGGGGTTCGACGTGTAGTGGTCCGCCTATTCACGGTTGGTTTTACAGTGGTCTCATTGTGTCTTAAAGAGTCCTTCGCTATGCCAACTCGCGGACGCTTCGTATGTCATGTGCACTGCCTTGTACATGATGGTGCTGTACGATCGAGCCAGTGTAGGCCCCACCACGAAAACTTCGGACGAAATCTCTATCATATGTTTGTTCCGGCTTATTCTGCAAGCCAATCCTTTGTTTTGTTTTGAGTTGTGGTATTCGAGTTGCTTCGAAGTCAAATGTGGATTCCATACCTTTCCTAAATGGTGATCTTATATTCCGATGTGAATACTAATCCTTCTCGATCATCGACTCTGTCATGTCAATCCTTTTAACCGGTGTACTTCTCTTCAAGTAGATCCGATCATTTCAACATCAGCAGGATCAATTATCATTTCTTCTCAACGGTGTTCGTTTCATTCTCAACGATGTTTTCCCACCCTCCCACCCTTGTTTTCTTGAAGGATTTAGATTTCTTGATCAAGTATCCATCTTATTGATGTGAAGTCTCTCCATCCTTTTCCTTCAATGTTCTTATCCGGTGATTCTCATGAAGATACTAACGGAGCCTCAAGTTCGTCATTCTTCATTCTTTTCTTCTCCGGTGGACTCAAATCAAGCTTTGGTGTTAATCATATCCTTTTTCCTCGTTTCTAATACCTTCTCATGCCGGTGCACCTCATATTCATTCACTTCTAGCTATTTAATTGTTCCGGAGTGCTCAAGATATCTCGAAGATTCGTGTTTTCCAATCTTCATTCATTCAATATCTTTCGAGGTAGTTATCTCATTCAAGTCATTTAATTCAACCGGTGCAACCTTTCTTTTTAATCATTTCAATGGTGTTTCTTTTGAGTGGGCCCTAACCCACATGTCTTTTCCCAGGATCTTACCTGAATCTTCTTATTTTCTTGGAGCTATCCTAAATTCTTGTCAAATTTTGACGTAAGTACGATTTAACATGTCAAATGTGTTTTCCTCCAAGATCTCTCAAATTCTTTTCATCGTTGTTTCAACATTTCTATTTTTTCATCCCGGAGTGTCTCAATGTTTCATGATGGTGTTTCTCGTCGCCATTCTCTGTATTTGAAGACCGAAGAAGATTTTCTTTTAAATATTGCTGCATTCTCTGCCATCCTCTCATAATTGTTTTCTTTTCTGAGATTTTCACCCATCCGGAGTAATTCAGGAGTCTTTTCAGTTTGTTTCTCCGAAGGCCACCAAATCAGAAGTAGTCATTCTTAGCTTTCAGCTATCATTCTCCAATTTTACGGGTGCCTCGTTCAAATATCCTCTAATTAGTTCGTGATCTCTTCGTTCTCATGTATCTAAATTCTCTCAAGCATCTTCGTTCATTTGCTTAATTCTTCCAAGTGTTTCTTTATCTTCCCTTCGTTCATTTCCAATTCTTACGGTGGTTCGTTCAAGAGTTCCTCTTCCTTCATTTATCATATCAATTCATTCGTTGTTTCCTAATCCTTCCGGTGATTTCTTGAAGACCTTCTCAAGTTTGCGCTATATCTATCTTAATCCTTTCTACGAGAATAAGTAGTATACCAAACCTGTTGCTTGTCATCAATTAAATTGGTGATGGTTAAACATAGTGTAATTCTTTGATTTTGCTAACCACGTGTCCCACGCGGTAACATAGTGTAATTCTTATTCTTGTTTCATCCTTATGTTAATCTTTTCTTCTAGAGTTTGTTCACGATGATTAAATTCTTGGTTTCAAGTGCTCGTCCTTCTTTCCCGGAGTTCCATGGTTTCCGCATTATATCATCACGAAGATCCATCTAAATCATTACAAGGCTTCAACCTTATTCTTTTCATCCTCCATTTCATTTGATCATTCTTTTTTTACCGGAGTTTTCACGAAGGCTCGACATGGTGATTCATCAAGGATTTAATTCCTTCTCGAAGTGTTCATCGAGATTCTTTTCAGAAGAACTCAAGTATTTCTTCATCTTGCAATCCGGAGTGCTTTCAACTTTGTTCTTCCACGTTCCTCTTTCCTAACGGAGTGCTTTCAACTTCGCTCATCTCCATGGTATTCTTTTCTCCTAATGGCTTAACCTTTTCAAGGTTCTTTGGTTTCACTCGTTTGTCAAAGAAGCAACTTAGTTTTACCTCTTCTCTTTCTCTTCTGTTTTCCCTCCGGTGCCATTCTAGATCTCGGGACGAGATCCTTTCGTAGTGGTGGAGTGTTGTAACACCCCGGATGTAATTTACCTAATATGTACTCCAACTCTTGCCGCTTCTGGCGCTAAGTTATTTTATTTCCTCGGGTTCGGGTTTTTGTCTCCGTGTGTTGTTGTCATTGTCATGCATCTCATATCATGTCATCATGTGCATTGCATTTGCATACATGTTCATCTCATGCATCCGAGCATTTTCCCCGTTGTTCGTTTTGCATTCCGGCACTCCTATCTCCTCCGGTGGTCCTTTCTACCTTCCTTTCATGTGTGGGGGTTAAACATTTCCGGATTGGACCGAAACTTGCCAAGCGGCCTTGGTTTACTACCGGTAGACCGCCTGTCAAGTCTCGTACCATTTGGACTTCGTTTGATACTCCAACGGTTAACCGAGGGACCGAGAAGGCCTCATGTGTGTTGCAGCCCAACACCCCTCCAATTTGGCCCAAAACCCACCAAAACCCTCTCCATCATCTAGAGCGTTCGATTACGATCGCGTAGCCAAAAACCGCACCTCATTTGGACTCTCCTAGCTCCCTCTACCTCTATTTAAAGAACCCCTCATTTCAATTCACGGTTCTTCTTCCCCAAAACCCTAGATCCGCTCCTCCGCGCAACCGGACGTGTCCGGCCCGCGCCGGACAGCATCCGCCGCCGCCTCCGGCCAATCAGGAAGCGCCAAGTGGCGCCGCGCCCACTTCCCCGCCGCCAGCCCGCCAAGCAGAAGGCCAGCCCCCGCGGCCCGAGCCGCCCCGCGCCTGAGCGCCCGCGCCCCGCCGCCT